>NW_020884923.1:0-112569 GCF_003945725.1 Corapipo altera
TCCCCACTGGCTGAATACATAGAGGCTCCCAGGTCCACAAAAACTCCAGACTGGCCACAAGTCGTATCTCAGTCTTTCAAACGGTAAACATGCTTTATGAAGATGTTGTCCCTGAAGTCTCTTTGGGGCAGCTAGTGAGGCAGGTGTTCATTACACCTCAAGGGGCAGAATGCAGAGTCATGTCAGTGGATGTCCACTGCCCTCTGCATGACAGGAATCTGCATCTCATTCGAAAAGTCCCTATCTTACTTACGTTATTCAAGAGATTCTTCCATGGCCTCATGGGACACATCAAGGTGCTGACAACCCCACTATCCCACAGAGGTCATGTACCTGCTCCACTTCTGAGGTCACCACTACAGTAGTGCACAGTCTGGAAGCATGGCCACTCCCTGTGCAGGCCTAAAGGGAGCTCTGTGGGACCCTGCCTGGATCTTCGCAGGAGGTTGACACAGGTAGTGCTCCATGCCAGTCTGTTGATATGGGGTCATCATCTGCTAAAATTACCTTAATTTCTACATACCCAGCTCCACCCTTGAACACCCCAGGACAGACACTACAGCGCTGCTAGTTCTCACTGTGGTTCACTGACTTGTGTGTGCACAGCTCATGCTGATGTTTTTCCACACCAGTGAGTATCCTGTTGTTCAGCATTTGCTGCTATCTCATCCCACTGTGAGATATCAAGAAATGAGAACACAAAAATGAGGCAGGTTCCCTAACAATCAAAAAGCCCTTCTACTCCAGAAGCATTATATCCACTCAAAGGAGAATATTCCTGATTTTGAAATGTTTCGAGGGTTTTTCTGTCGTATTACCTTGCTTTATCAGTAGGCTGTTTTGCTGCCTCATATTCTGACTGTACCCTACATTTCTGTCCTCCTTCTGCCTGTATTGATGTCAGACCTCTGTCAGTCCAGCCACACCAGTGGCTACAGAGCCTCTGTAGCATACTACTCACCAAGCTGTATCAGGATGTGGCCAGGGGGTCTAGCATAAATTCTGTTGCATAAGCAGGAAAAGATCCAACAGCCAAAAGAAATTACATCAAAAGTTCACCTGCTCAACAAGCATAGTCAGTCCGCTGACAGTCTCATCAAGAAGGTGATTTGTGTCGATGTTGGCACTGCCTGGGCAAAAGTTGTCCGGCATGCAAAGATTTCAGTGAATAACTGCATACCTTTCCACCTGCCAGAGCACTGATGGAGAGATAGCATGGGTGAAAAGAGAAAGGAGGAAATCTCAAATAAGTGTCCATTCAAGGACTGTAAAATAAAGAGATCTCTTTCTTCAGAGCAAATGACTCTTTCAATAAACTCAGCATTATGACTTTGGTTTTGGAGGGATTTGGAGACGGATGCCCAGTTTGGGCAAAATAGAAGTTTTGGAATCAAATAACTAGCATCTATTTGAAGTGAGGTATGCTGGAGAGTATGGGCTGCCAGGAGACACACAGATGTTCTGAATGAGAGTTTTTGGGTTATCCAAAGTGTGTTTGATGCAAGTGAGAGCAGTTCCTGCACAAGCACCGACTGTGCCTGCATCTAAAAAGACACACACGCACATACACATACATACCCCCCACTCCAAAGCTCAATTTTAATTAGCAAGATTTCTATATAATTCAGAGCACTCTCAACAGCCCAAGCTTGTGAACATCCTGATAAACTCCTGCCATTTAAGCTCTACAATCAGCTAGACATGAGATGGAGAAGCAGCTTCCCTGCTGTTGGAGGATTCCTTCACTGGGCATATCTGCTGAGGGAAAGGGTGCTTTGCATGACATACTTCCCTACAGAAAGCACCATATACTTTCATCTGCTAAGTGCTCAATTCTGAAACCATAATCCCATTTAACTTCACAAAATCTGCAGTCCACTTACCCTTTAAATACCCTGCAAAGCCTACAGGAACTTTTCTTGCCCTTTTCATAATCTTAAAGACCTTGGGATGGTCTTCAAAGGTCTCCATGCTGCTGCAGGTATTTTCACTGATTTTAGCAATATGCTTGGATAGATTTTTCCCTTTCCAGCAAAATTAACCAGCCATGCATGTACAAAAAATCCTTCTGTAGCTGCACACTTCACAAGCTTATTGAAATAATCCATTGCACATGCTCAACCACAGTTTTCCAAGGTTTATAACTCAGGCAAATCAAAACTAATTTCTTCTCAAACAAGCAAATACATGCCTACTTCAAGGAAGGCTACTTCCATGTCAGAGTTCGTTTTTCAGCCTTCTGCTGATAAAGTTACAGAAATGCTCAAAAAAGGCTGTAAGAGTCCATTTAGCTCAAGAAATGCTGCCTTTTTTTTTTTTTTCCCACTCTCCTGATATTATGAACTGGCTGAACCAGCTTTGTTCAAGTCTTTCCAAAATGTTCACATTTGGACAAAGTCCCAATCTGGCAGATTTCATCCTGAATCATTTATATTTCAGAAACCACAGAAAACACAGGGGTTTAGAATGGAAAATGTTACATTGATTTAACTCTAGGAAAAGCTGCCTGTTCTATTGCAATGTATTTGCATACACATACCTCTTTATATCAAAAGTCCTAATGTGTTTAGTCAGCAAAGACAAACTGTGAAAAAAACCACTTTATTAAAGGAAAGAATTCAAGAAAATTGTAAGATATTTTAAAATTATTTTTCCAATGCCTTTCAAAAGAAAATATTAACATACTTTTAAGAGCAGCGTTGCTAGAATGATTCACAGAATATAAATGCTTCTGTATCAACCACATCCCTTTAAACAAAAGAGAGATCAAGCATGTGAGAGTACAAATAGGAGTGAAATTTGCAGAAGGAATCATCAAAACTTTTCCTTTGATCTGTAATGCAGACACCTAGATTTGAGGGACCAAATTCTGATCTAGTTAGCTAGGGTGTAAACCAGAGGGAATGTCACTGAACTTACATGAGAGAGGCTATAAAACCAGCCGCAACCATGACCAGAGTCTAACTCAGAGACCGCAAAAATTGCTTATCCTTTTCTGGAGTTATATGATTTAGTCAGAGGTGAACAAACCCTTCAGCAGTCTGAGTGGAAAGCAGTCCTCACCTTTAGGAACAAGTGAGTCAATCTCTTACTCAATCTTGTCCTTGCAAGCAATCTTGTCCTTGGAAAGACAGGAAGGGAGATTTTCAGATCAGGTCTAAAACACAGAAAATAGGTTTTGTAAACTTTAAAAGGCAAAAAAAGCGATTAAGATACCTGAACCTTTTTGATACATGGAAGCTGTTATGTTGCTGACCCAGTTCAGATTACATTCTTTCAAACCTATGCAGCCATAAGTAAATCATTTCTCCTCTCTCATGAGAAAGGTTACTTATTAGCCTAATGTAAGGTGTTTTATAACAGAAATCACACATTAACATGAAATTTAAAGTACATCTGTAGAGCATATAGGTCTACTAATGTCTTGAGAGCTTGAGTTGAGTACTCAGCCCAAGCTGAGTTTGTATTTGTAGTGCTAGAATTGTGTTAGTAGTGAAAGATCCTGATCCTAAAAACACTTATGCAAATGTTTAACTTCATTCAGTGTGTATTCCCATTGGAGTCAGTTGGACTACTCAGACATTTAAAATTATATGCTCATGGCTGAGTACTTGCAGGATTAAAGGTTAAGTGCAGCTAGCAGGTCTGAAAATCTATGTGGGTGTTTTGCAATTCCTCAGTGCACAGTGGTAACAATGAGAAACAGACTACCTCCTCAGCTAAAGACTTGGGAGTCAACATGTCCTTTCCCATCTGTTTAGATGCCAAGAACTGTGTTTGTTTAATTTTTCAGCAGAGTTTCTGATGCTACCCAGAGTAGGCAGACGTGCTGGCAATAGCATTCAAAAGTGGCTCACTTCCAGAAAATCTTGTTACCCTCCAAGAATGTTTTCTGAGCTGTTAAAACCCCAAGTAGCAAATATTGTGTCATCGACATTTTACCTTGAGAACAGTGTGCCACCATGCCTGACCACAGGATTTGTCATGCAAAGTCCAAATACATTCAGGCATTTTAGAACTAAAGCTCTCTCATCCCAGACTTAGATATTGAGAAGGTAGCATCTTCTTTTTTAAAGCATAAAATAATGGCTACTTCCTCTAATAGCAGTGTTTTTATGCTGTTTCCCCATTAGAAATTGGTCATCACTTTACATCACGTGATGCAGATATTGTAAACACTGCATTTTCTCACACAGGTCCAAAGTATCAGCTTAAGCCCTTATGCTTCCAAGGCAAATTACCCAAATCTGGAAACCTTTCCTCTCTATTAAATAAAGTTTAAGGTTCAACATTCCTTGGAGTTGTTCAGTTGTACAAAGAGAGGAAACAGATTCTTTTCCTATGGGTGGTGAAGAAAAAGAAAGAACAACTCAGCCTTTGGTAGGCCTCCCGCTAAAGATGGCAGAAGCCAGTACAAACTTCAATTCTATTGCCAACTATTCTTCCTGAGCTGAGTCACTTAGCATGTTGAATCGAACTTCAGCAGCACAAAACAAACCTCTTGTGGCATTCTGTAGGCTGATGATCGGGTATCAAAATGTGATATGGCTCAGAAGCATGTCTCATAGGAGAGTGATGATAGATGAAAGAGAGAATCAGCCGTGGAGGGAGACTTGCTGAAACCACAACCTCACCTTTGATTAAAGTAATTTGATCCCCCTTCATTGCAATTATCTGAATTCTGAAGGTCATGCTCGATTCCTCATAGCTGCCAGAAGTGTAAAGTGATGATCTATGGTCTGAGACAAGGCAGGAAATTCCATCCTTTCCTCTCAAGCAACACTATGTTGCAGTGGTGTGCAGCTGTAGTGCTGTAAGTCATTTGAGGCTAGGGGTAAACACTATGTGGTAACGCATGATACAAAAGTCTATTTTTTAACAACAAAGAGAAATGTTAACCCATCATACAATGATGCTGTAATCTCAACTGGTACTTTGTCCGTTCAAATGTATAATTCAGATCAGTAAGGCTACAGCCAACTGATTTGAGACTATCTATTCATGATACAGCTTTGCTACAGCAAAGCATAGACAATGCAGCTAAATTACCCTACAATAAGATTCCTGGAGATCAAGAAAAAGTTTATCCCTAGTCAAACTGTTCAGATTTTTTTTATCTCTTCACATAAGGATTTTCCTAGTTAGTTGCACCATCATCAGCTCACCAGGGAATGTGAGAGAAAAAGGGGAAAAGAAAGGAAAAACCACAAAGACTGAAGGAGGCATAGCAGGAGGGGAGATGAGAGTACAAGGAAGCATCATAGGCCTTTTACTTCCAAAGTTACTACACCATCTGCGGTGTCTGAACTGAAAAGACTGATAAGTGGTTCAGATCGCCAGCTCCCCAGGATGTCAGACCCAGATGGCAGCGAGAACCTGATGCTTAGCAAGCGCTCAATCTAGGTATTGCAAATGCTTCTCTTTAGTGACTACGTATCATTCAGAAGGGCAGAGAGAGAAAACCTTTCCTTGCTTATACAATAGATTAGTTTCAGCTGGATAGCAGAAAGCACCTCCTTACTTCTCTTCTAGTAGGAGGTAAAGTGTTTTCAGTCTGAGACACAGAAAGCAGGTTTCCAGTTTTCTGGAGAAGCAACCTAATCACTGACATTGACAAGTTACATCTAGCAGTGCCATAGTGGACAGCCTGAATACAGTTGTTTCTGATTTTTTTTTTTTTTTTAAATATCATTCTCCACGTTCATACTATTGGCTCCCACTCAGATGCACTCAGTGGAGCCTCAAATGTTATATGCTGCCCAGAGCAAACTGTCTGTGCAATTCCTCCTGAACACAGAGTAGTCTACTAGTCAGCAGTGCTGTACATCCCCAGAGATTCCTTTGAGCCAGGTGAAGGTCACGGCTCGCCACACACCTGCCCTAGCACCACATCTGCTTTTTGCATTACAGCTGTGGCTAAACAAATAAACCCCAGTGATACATTTTTATTAACACTGTATACTGTACTCACGGGTATTGCGCAATTAAAAAGCACATATCATCAGTAAATACATTACTTGATCATGTTCTTTTGCACATTCACAACTTTGTAAAGTTTGGTGTTTGGATCCCACAATCATTGTAACAAATTACACAGATTTTCTCTATCACACTAAAGAGCACATTTCATGTAAGAGGGAAAAGAGATGTTCACAGCTATTTCAGTTCACATACTCTCTAGAAGTCATATATTGATTTCTCCCAAGTTTAATCTTTCAGTACTTTGTAACAGACAATAAATAGGCTCACTTACCACAAGGGATGGAAATTGACCCCATTTGTAACCTTCATGACTATTTTGGCTTCAAACCGTTATCATCATCTGTTGAAATGTTGAAAGACACCATTTCTGATAACAGGACCAAAACCAGCAAATCTGGAGAAATTAGTTTTGCACTGTTCCTCTTCCAACAGAAGTAGCCAGATCCACTCTCTGTGTAACACAACGGAACTACAATGAACTTGGCCCCAGTGCCTATCACATAGAATAATTTGAAAGGGAAACTGAGGTTGCCCTGCAGAGACCATGTATTTTCCATCTCCTTTGTTCTTTCAAGAGTTTCAAGTAGAGGAACAAGTGCTTTCTTCCAAGGAGTCAAACGTCAAATGAAAGAACTTTCTGTTCTGGCCCTGTAAGCTGAAGGTCTGTGGGTTTGTGAACTGAGGTTAAGACTCCTTTGCCTTTCACATGCTACCAGAACATGGCTCGCTGTTTTCTCTAACTTTCAAAACTATATCTGAACTGAGAGACATGCACCTTGTGGAGAGATGGTCAAATAGTGATTTTACTTTTACTTGTAAATTAGATTCTTCCAGCACATAGTGGTTCAAATAAGACCTTCCCTCTACAAATAACATTTTTTGGCCTCAGGAATTCACCAGCAAGCTCATTCCCTCCATAAGTCCAAGAGGGAGATTCTTTGTTTAATTGTCATCTCACATGCACTGGTGTAAATTGAGAGTAACTCTGTAGAAGGCCAAGTCATTACAACAAGCTAAAACTGATGTCAGTTGGAAAAAAGAATCAGGTTCCCCATAGAACTCCTTCTCTCACTCAAAAGTGGTAATATATAGCGAAGAAAAAGAAGATGCTTGCCCAAAGTACTGCACTTCTGCATGTACTTCCCACCAAACACTCCTAAAAACTATCACCACAGGAGATGTAGTATGTGGAAATATTCATGGGGCCACTGTCAGTCCCAAAGGCTTGTGTGCAAGGAGGAGGGATGGCAGGGGAAGCAAGGGCAAGGAAGGTGTGGGAAAATGGAAAGGGAGAGAGAGAGAGAGGGAGAGGGAGGGGAAAAAGAGGGGAGAATTATAAAAGAGAAGACATTCCTCTGCTTAGTTATGTATAGTGATATACTGGTTGTATCAGGAAGCAAGAAGGACCTGTAGCTTTTGCATTGTAGCCTCTCACACATCACTTGTTAAGGAGGGAAACCTCCCACATTTTAGGAAATGCTTCCTGCTGTGATGCTGGGAATAGAAAACTCTGTGAAACTAAACAAGTGAAACACTGTTTCTGGTATCATATCTTTGCAAGCAGCACTTCTACTGTATGTTTATTTTTCTTTTGTACTGTCTGAGTCATCCCCTCCAGATGGATGTCCCAGGACAATCTTACAGGAACAAATATCCTTGGCTGTACTACACAATATAAAACATTTACCAGATATTTTCTGCGTGTCCTTGTTACAGAGGAGCTCACTAAATACTTGTCTAGGGACAAAGATGTACCTGCAGAGGTACAGAGTGACAGTGGTGAGACAAATGTGCATACATTGTACTGACCTTGGTGGTCATACACCATGTGGAGCACCAGCAGAAATCCTGTCTTTAACCTGTACAGCCTAGCAGTGCCTCACTTAAACCATTATTTGTCTGAGTTTTCTGCCCTTTCGGGATCCTGTATGTTACATACCCTGAAGCAGCAGAGACCCAGAGCCCTGCTAAGAAGAATGCAAGGCAAATGGTGCCTCGACACTACAGATACCGTCACACCTGAAGGCAAGGATCCTGTAAGGAACAGGGCCATGTCACTACACATTAGCCAGGCACACACCTGTGCACTGCAGAGAAACCTGTGCTCCTACACTTCCCCTGGACTCTGTTCATCCACTGGTACAGAATTTCATCCAGAACAAAATCAACATCCTCTGTACTTGACTGTCACAGTTTTCCCTGCTTTCTAGTGGGACTCTGCTAGAAGCTGGATGCAATGGGAAGCCTTACCTGCTGCAGGACCACAGTTAGCTTTTATTTCAGTTTGTCAGCTTCACAGATTTTGTCTTTTTTCCTGGCAGGCAGACTTCATTTGAATTCGATGAAGGGCAGTGCATTTTCTTGCTTCAATTGTGAGTAAGACAACATTTGAGTAAATAACAAATGTTAAGCCGGCAGCTGGAGTTACCCTGAGTTAGATCATGATGCTCTGTGCTGGCTCTCCATAGCGTTTCCTTGCTGTCAATGCTGCTTTCTTGGCTAGGCTACCTCCAGGCATACCATGTGCTTGAGTAACAATAATAAACAGGAAAAATGAGGCAGTTCATAAGATTATTATTTTAGTTTGATTTTCTGTTCTAAAAGCAAAAAAAACATCAGCAGGCCCAATACACTCAGGAGAGTTGTTTGGGTGGGTTTTTTTCTCTCTAGCCACTAAAACCTTGATATAACTGTTATATAACTATATCAAAGAATTTGATAGGACACCAGGTTGGTTCAGGATCCCACTGGCACCTCAACTGCTGAATTTGATCAGCCGTGAGCTCATATCATCGTTCATGACAAAAGAAAGAGAAAGAGAGAAAGAGAAAAGATGTGGAGTTTGTCTTTGAAGGACCTGAACAGATTCAAGATCTCAAGTGCTTGTCAGGGTCAATCTGCACATGTCATTCTATTAATTCTTGAAGAATTGTATTGTGTCACTGCACAGGAAAAAAGACTTGAAATAAAGGGCCTCCAAGAGCCAGAATAGGTCCTGACAGGATTTCCACACCCCACCCCCACAGTCAAGGGAGCAGGGTCCTAGTGGGAACTTGAGGCAGTAGCCAATACATACTGAGAGGAGACAGCATGCTTCTGACATCCCAAGAAATGTAGAATCAAATGGCTTGTACCTGCAAACGCAATGAAAGTCTGAATTACCAGGTGGAGAGGTTTCACCTTTCAAGAAGAATAAAATCTTCAGAGAGGAACCTCTTCAATGTAGGAAACTCTGCCATAGCTGTGTTTTTATTCTGCACGCCCCATGGCAAGTGACATTACTTAGAGCTGAGAAAAGTTTGAATAAATAAATCAGCTGAGCCAAGGTCTCTTTTCTGTGTGTAATCAGTCACTCCCTTCTCATGTAAGTCTCTCTGCCAAGATTTCCTCTGCTTCCTTGAGAAAAGCCCAGAAGCATTCAAACTGGTCCTGCCACAAGTAGGGTCTTCGTGTGTCTGCTGAGAGAGCCAGCAGCCTCAGGCAACCGGTAACAGCACAGAGTTCCCAGTCTCTGCCAGAGAGAAATGGTCAGGCTGACCAGTCCTCCCTGATGCTGTTCAATAACTGTCTGGGAGATGGTCTGGTCTCAAGCCACTGATAGTGGATCAGAGTTCACAGCACATGTTATGATCAATGTTTGTACTTGGAATAGGTACCTGCATTGTGGGTTCTTTCAGGGACCACAACCAAGCAAGTACACTGCTCTTAGTCCTACTGGTCTGAGATACAATCCAGTAAGGAAGCTTAGTAAAGCCAACACTGACCCCGTACCTGCTTTACGGAAAAGAAAGGGAACATTGGTACAGAAGATGTTGACCCAGCATCATTCAGAACCATTAAATTTGCTAGAACCAACCAAACAAAAAGAACAAGTATTTACTGGAAGTTGGAATTTACTATACTTTTGGTTCATTGTTCCAATTAGATCTCCAGGCATGAAAACAACCCCGCATGGGAAAAACTCTCTTCAAGTGAAGGCAGGATGAATACCTTCTGGAAGCAAAGAGATATATTTTGTCAATTGATTACACAGATGGGAAAATCATAGAAACAGTGGCAAGGTTGACAGCAACTTGGGAGAACTGGCAGCATCCCAAAGGCTAAGAAAAGTATCCTCTTCATCCGATGCTTCTTGACAATTCCTCAGAGAGCAAGTTCACAAATTGTGCATTTCTGAGTTCAGACAAAACCTCCCAGGCTTGTCAAGAGTATAGATGCTGCAATTGCCAACCCAGGGCTGTAAGGTGTTGCCATTTCCTCTTTTTCCTTTTTTTTTTTTTTTTTTTTATCTAGAGTTGGCTCTTGTAGCATCTTGACTCCTGAGCAAGATGAATTCTGTCACTGTGCCAATTCTTAGCACTAGGCAATGGAAGGCAAAGATAAGGCTTCAGACATGTCCCACTTATATGTCAAAATACTGCAACACTGACAAGTATTTTAGTGCTGTACAGCCCCTGAATACTAAACTTCTTCCTGGTACTATCTTGTGCTATACAATATGGCTCTTTTTATACCTTAGTTTACCAGCATTCTTTTTCATTTGCAGTTAGGCTGGTAGAGGAAAAAACCTCTCACGAAAATTTGGATTGTGTTTTTCCATAATCCAAGTATGTAGTACATGCAAACTAGTCACACAAACTGGATTTAGAAGTCCTAGAGCTGAGATATATTTACACCTTTTTCATCCTGAAGTGTTCCTTATAAGAATTTAACTCACTCTTTATCTTTGCAAGGTTTTAAAATAATGTTTTATTACCTAGCTCAGTATCTTCTTGCCATCCTCAGAGATGATGGAGTGGAGAGCGCACTTATAAAATTTGCTGATGACACCAAAGCCAGAGTGGATGGAAGCACTTCAGAGGATGGGATCAGAATTCAAAATTATCTCAATATGTTGCAGTAATAGTCTAAAACTATCAAGACAGAATTTGGTAACAATGCATACAAAGCACTACATGGAGAAACAAAAGATGAAATGCAGAAATACAAAATGAGAAATCATAGAAGAGGTGGAAGGACTGGAAAAAAAAGAATGTGAAAGCTAGAGTATGACTCAAAGCAAACATGAGCAAAGCAGTTAAACCTCCTGAAAGACAAATGTCATATGAAATGTATTATTACAGGAGTGTCACATGCAACAGGGAACTACTCAGCTCTGCAAGGCACAGGTGAAGACCCAGCTGGTGTATTGGATCTAGCTCTGGGTGACTTTTTAAAAGGACAATAAGAGTATAAGACATTTAGAGAATGTACTCTATCAGAAACAGCTTGGATTATTACTTTGATCACTCTCAAAGCTCCATAGGCAAGTTTGATAATAGTTTTCCAGTATATGAAAGACAGTCCAATAAAAGACAACAATCACTCCCTTTGCTCAGTTTTCAGGAAAGAGTCCACTTGAACTGCAGAAAAGTAGTTAGATATTGGAGGAAAATCCAAAGCTGGCTAATAATTCTTAGGAAGACTTGGGACTCTGTTAGAGGAAGAGATTAGGAATAGATTTGACAGCATTACAGGTATATTTGATCCCACTTGGAGCAGGGAAATTCTCTCAGTGGTTTCATATAGCTTCTCAACATTCTCAATCCTATTTTATCTACAGGTTCATCCAGTTCCTTTTTGTTTGCAACAGCACACAGTTGAAGTTGAGCTGCAGGTGCTTTTCAGTCACTTAAACACTTTGGTAGTTACAAATTCAGGATCAGACACCTTTCCTTTCTCATGATTTTTGTGGACAAGCAGAGGTCATTCTCTTCGTCTAACTCTGCTCCCTGCTTGCACACATGAATTTTCCAGTAGCGAGAGTTCTGAGGGCTTTCCATTCCCTCTTCTCTCCCTGACAACCTGCATATATTCCCAGTTACATGGCATGGGTACACTCCAGTGGTCACACATACCCACTTTCCAGTCACTTCTGGAACTTGTTCTGATGTGGGACTCTATCCATAATATTTTCTAGGTCACCCTGAATCTTTGTCCTCACTGTAGCTGAAGGCAGAGAAGGTTTATTCAGGTTTCAGCTATTCATGGTGTCCCTCAGAATTCCATCTCTACCCCACGATCAACCCTGCTAAGGGCAAAGCCTGAGCTGTAGGTTGCTGCAGCCCCTCCAGCCTACCTGTAGTCTGCTGTGCAGGTGCTGTGTGAGCCCCTTTAAGTCCTGCATCCTGCTCACTATGGCCCAGAAAATGAGGAATCCACAGCATTGTTCCAGTTTATCTGCTGCAGGTTAAAGAAGTGCCTGTGCAGCAAGGAAATGAAGATACTACCATCACCTCACCTACTCCCTGTCTTAGTGGTGAGCAGTAGTATGGGCAATGCTTGTCTTGGTCTCTGCTCTTTTGTGTGCTGCAGACTGTGGTCCAGTATCAACATATGTGAGACAACTTCAAATTACCAGACACAGTTTAGCTGCAGGAGGATGGAGAATCATGCAGGCTGATTCACTGTGGATCTTATTTGCTCACAGACCAAAACTCCCAGCAATGCAATAAGCTGAATGGCAACCTCAGGACGGAGACACATGCATGTCATTGACTGGAGATCTTCCTTGAATCAGCATGCAGTGTTTTCATTTTACTTGCAGAATATCCTCTCTCTGCTCCAACAGACAACCAAATATATATGAAGAGGTAGTGAAGAAAAACATGGAAGCTTTTATGCAAATAATTATTTTCTTGGAAAGTATAAAAAAGTGCAATTGCCTGTATTTTCAGAAGACTTTTTTTTTCCAAAAAAGATTTAAAGTCAGAATAAAGAATGGCTCCTGGTGGAGCTCTAATTTGCCCTTAACAAACTGTTGAGCTTCTGATACATCAGCATGCACCAAGAAAAGTCTCTGCATGGATACACTTAGGTGACTCCTGGCCACCACAGAAAAGCTCAAGAAAACTTCTGAAGCAGTAGAACACTTGCACCCCAAATCCAGAGACTTGTGTGCACATGATTCAGCCACCACCAAACCTACCCAGTTCTCTTATCTCTCAGCAGTCATGTATTGCAGAAACCAAAAAATTAAAACTTGTTGCCACAACATTCTGGCATCAGCCTTTCCACAGTCACATTGATTTTTTTCTTTTTTTATCTTGCACATTCTCAGCCATCTAATTCTCCATCTACCTCACTCTCCTGCAAGATTCTTAGACTTTCTCTCACAGATAGGCCCTTTGCTCTGCAGAGCAACCCTCTGGGTTCACTGGCTTACTGATGCTGAATAGCAGGATGTTGTGTTTAAGGATAGTGAAGTCTGGTTCTGTTTGCTTTTTACTTCCTTTCACAGCCTGTTTTCCTATCCCATAACTTCAATGTTATTGTTAACAGTCTTTACATCTCTCAGCATCTTCCCTTTTCTCCTTCCTTTCATATATCTTAGTTTTCCTATTTTCTTTCTTCCCATGCCACAATTCCTTCTCCCAACTCCCCCTAAGAAAAATGAGCACCTGATAAAATAGTTTGTTTCATTGCTTCTCTTTTCCTTCTCCCCCAGTCCTTTTCTCTAATTCTATCCTATATTTAACTTACTTTTCTTATTACACCTGGAGACATGTTTCCTCCATCATTTATGGATTTATTTACTTACATATTTATTGCTTTTGGTTATTATCCTTACAGAAGCCCTCACATTTTTCACATTTTCCATCAGTTCCCAGTTTTGACTCATGTTCCCTCAAGCTGGGATAAGTTTCTGCACTCCACCCCTCCAGCTACGGGTACACGGCAAGCCAGAGTACAATCTCAGCTGATAGAACACCTAGTTTTACATTAGCTGAGGATGAAAAATGGTAAGAGTATAGCTATGCAGGGTTTAGTACGGACTCCAAAGTCTGTCCAGGATCTTAATAAATACATGGGAGCTTAGCTGTGGCTCCACTCTGTGCTGTAGCAAATATACAAGGCTCCAGTGAGTTGTAAGCACATGCTTGCATAGTAATTTAGCTGTAACAGGAACAGCAGGGAGCTCACAACCTCCATGAGCAGGGCATGATAGCCTTTAGCCACCTGTATTTTACTCCATCCTGTGTTGCTTCAGAATGCTTTGAGTAATGTAGAAACTCCACTGGAGTTCAAAGGAGACTGTTCCCAAGGCTTTTTCAGGGGACATGGTCCTGTCTAGAAATGGTGGTGGAGAGAATCATCCCTTTTCCTTATGTACCCCTTCCTCACAATTCATGATACCCCAGCACATCTCTACATAGAGTTTGCCAAACACCCAGGAATATAGTCTTTCAGCTGTTCCCTGCAGAACTCACAAGGAAATAACCTTCCCAAGGAAATTACCTTCCCCCAGACAAATGGGACTTTTTGTAGACCAAGTCTAGGAGTCCAAGCAGGGAGGAAGGTAATGGAGGTCAACTTTTTAGCCGTGCAACACCTCATGTCACCAAGTGCCCTGTGTGCTATTCACATCCAGGAGAATGTTGCTTTTATGTTCAAGGGAATAAGAGAAGCCTTGTGGCGTTTTCCTCTGATAAGATGCAGTACTTTTTCAGCATGCAAGAAGAGGTGTAAAAGAAATAAGAGAAACACAATGAAAGGAAAAGTAGGCTGCTGTGGTTTAGGAATGAGGCAGTGTAATTCCCACTGTAGTTGATTTAAGTCCTGGTTTCTCAGCAAGGACAGTTCCCCAATGGTGTTCGAATGTACAGTTAGCAAATGTAACAAGCTAATGCACCTGCGTGAAACCCTTCGATGGGAAGCCCTGAGGATAAGGGAGTGAGAGTCAGACTCACCAGAGCACAACATGCCAGTTTAACTTGGCTGAGAGTCAGGCTCTGCATGCTTTTCTTACATAGTGTACAAAACTGAGCTCATTGGCAATGCTCAATAAATAAATAATGATAACAAAATCTGCAGCATAACCAAAAGGATACACGGAAACTACATGTGTGGGGAACTCCCTTAGATATGGCACATTGCCTTCAGCACAGGAAAATACACTTCCCTCCTATTGCAAGCTCACAGTACAGTGACTGTTACTTTTCACCAGTTATTCCAAGGTGATAAAAACAATAATCTGTGGTTGTGGTAGGTCAAATAGTATATAAATTATCAGTTAGACTATATTTAGGCCCATAAACCAGAAGGATGGTGTTCTGGGAACAATGACTGAAGTCTTAACTATATTTGAATTTTTTTCTTAACGTACAGTCCAACCTTTGCATCTTGATGACCTGCCAGACTTGCCTATCATCACTTATGAGAGAGGTCTGGGGGAAAATAAAAAGACTGGATGAGTGCAGAAGGCACAAAAGTGTGTGTTGATGGAGCAACATCTATCTCAGCGATTGTCCTTTCTTCTCATGTTATTCAAAAGTGAACAACTGAAGTGAAACAAGAGATTTCTAGTCACTGGATACTGACGTGCAAAATTTTTCTGTGGGTCTGTACTATTCTTTTGAGAATGGATACAAGGCCCAAAAGAGTAAACTGCAGCAATAAAATGCTGTGCAATGGATAACAGGTAAATAATTCAGGGCTCTGGACAAGCAGACGATCACCAGCTAGTTCAAGCTGGTATTAAATGCACATAAAATTGCAATTCAGTGTTTTGGGTTAGAAGCTACTTGCTGTCAATAGGCTATTCCCATTCAGGCACTTTAGACAAACATTTAAGAGCCACTGCCTGGCCTAGTGCAACTAGAAACATTGCTGCACTGGAGCAAGTAACCAACCATCCCTCCAGATCAGCTTCAGATCTCCAGTTGTGACCAGAGCAGCACAAATCACAAGGCATCCCCATGGATCCATGCAAGCAGCTGAGCTCTCCACTGAGCTAGCAGGTCCTCTGAGCCCCTTGGTATACACCTTGAAGAGTAATAGTGATGACTTGCAATTATAATGGACTTAAGCTTACCCCTGCCATAGATAAGGGTGGTTTCCTACAGAATTCAGTTGAAAGGATAAAACCATAAGATCATGTCAGCCCTGCTCTAATGATGAAAAAATATTATGTGATTGTTATTAATACTAAAGTTAGGCAAGAATCATGCTGTCACACAAGCTCATAGGGAAAAATACATTTAAATCATATTTTAGACGTATCATTCAGTGCCAGAAGAAGACCCATAAGGAAGAAATGGAGAAATGAATAGAAGGATTACAAATGATAAGGCACTTGTGTTCTGGGCACAAGTAGCATAATTATATTCTTCAGAAGGTTCAATTAGGAAATACTGAACCACGTTATCAGTATCTAATAAATATTTATTCAAAACAGTTGTACAGTGCTTCACAAACCACATGAGATTTGCAGAAGACAATGTGGTATTTTATTAACGAGTTACAGAATTTTGCTCTGTATAGCAGAGAGCAAAAGAAAGTGCAAAATCCATCTGCTGTCACTCGTTATCTAGTCTTGTCTTCCATCACTCTATAGAGAGGAATGTTTACCCCCTGCTGATCTCCTTTAGGTGATTTCTGACCTGTTCATTCTGCTCACATAAAAACCACAGGCTACAACATATTGATGGGTCTGGACCAGATGATGTGTATCTCAAAAATCGAGCTTCCACATCAGCAGATGACAACAGCCTCTTGGCCAACATCTGGCATAGGAAACAAATCTTGGATCTCCTGTATGAAAACTACCAGCTCTTTCCAAAAATCCAGACACCAGCAGAGAGAGTGTCCTTTATAACCCACTCACCAGAGATGAGTCCTTCTGTTTGAGGGGTTTGCCATGACCGGAAAGCAGGGCATACCTGATATGTGTCATGGAGACATCTTTCCAGTTCAGGAGGACTGTGCAGGAGTAATACAGAGCTGAAAGTAAGTTGGATCTAGGGCTTGTGATACTTGGATTTTCAGTGTGGTGTGCAATTTCGGGAGGGAGAAAATGAAAAACAGCTCCAGGTTTAGATAAAACTGGACCAGAATAAATCAGAGGTTTTGCGAACCCCAAAATTAATTTCCCTGAAATATTTTGTTTTATTTCGAATAGTTTGTTTCCATCTCAAATGATGTTACATAATTAATAATAATAATAATTGTAATAATAATAATAATAATAATACCAGGATTTCCGTAAACAAAACAAAATCATGAATATTGTTCCTTGAAGAACTGCACCTTTTCACATATGTAACCACTCTTACATCTCATACAGACTTGCAACACATTCTTACTGCAAAGATGGTTGTCAAATGCTTCCCTGTTCTGTCCTGTGATGAGCAGTTACCGACTTTTCAGGGGATGGCATTCAAATGGCACTCTCAAACTTTAATTTAAAAGTACTTAAAATATTAGACAGGTTCCCTGCTGTGACGTTCTAGATGTACAGTTTCCAACAGCAAAACTGTCATTGTTTTACCACCCTTCTAAGAGTCTGCAGTGAAGATTCTTCTGTCTGAATTGACTGGGTTTGAACCTCATTAACAACAGCACAGCTGTAACAAACACTGTATTCTCAGTGTCATTCTATCCAAAAAAACCACCCCAAACAATACAAGATTGTCAGTTTTACAATAGTACTGATATACGTTTACATTTTAGGTAAAATTGCACAGTACTTTCAGAAAGGAGTTTCAAATCTCTTTATGCTTCCAGGTCATTATGTCTCTACTGGGATTCATCCAAGTCCTATGCTATACTGATGGTCTGCCATGTCATAGTGACAAAACACTCTAATGCAGAGGTTTAAGGACTGTTTACAGATTGAAACCTGCAAAACAAAGCAAAAAAAGTAAACTTTCCTCATTAAACCATATCTGATTTTTGCTTAAAATTTACTACAGCTGGAAACAATGTGGGCAGAAGAATGTGGGTTTGTTCACGGTGCTGCCTTCAGCTGGAGGAATGTGCTCCAGGCTTGTGAAATGATGGAGCTGAGCGCAAGCCAACACTAGCTCCCGCAGGCTTCTGGCTCTCACTCCCCTGCTGAAGCCACCAAATGCCTCAGCTGACATGGACACAGAGGTTTTCATAGGAAAGTCTTCACAGGGTTTTCAGGAAGTAGGTTACTGCCATGCCTCGTGTCTGTCTCTAGTCATGAGATGCTCCAGATGTCTTTAAACTTGGTTATCTCTCCAGCCACCTTGGACATGGAAGATAAATTTCATCTTAGTCATGTTCAGGGCTTGTTGATACAGGGACATCCAGAAGAATTAAATTGATTTATCTTTGGAAGTGGATTAGATGCTGACACATAATCAGCGGTGGATTAAACACTCTTATTCAGAAATAGAGAGTCCCTGATTCAGTTTATCTTAATTCACTCTGGAAGTGAGTTAGGGCTGTGACTGAAGTGTGGGGAAGGCACAGCAGCTGCTGTACTCCCACAGCTCTCCCCCCCACTGAGCAGGGACTGCCATCCCACCCAAAGCGTTGGAGAAGGATGGCTGGGATAAATCAAGCTCAACTCTTTCCTGACCACCATAGGTCACTGCCTGCATCTCAGAGCAGGTTCTAAGCAGGGTGGCTTGGAGTCTCAACACTCTCCACACCACTGAATACTGTGTCCTGGCCTGGTTGATGAGTTCCCAGATGTATCTTTGGAAATCCTTTTCTCCATCCTTTTTAGATATTTCAAGAACTGAGGTTCTGGCAAGGCTCTTCTCCTCACCTTTATCTGTGCCCATCTCCCAGATGATGAGCATTTTTTATTAAAACTCAGGCTGTTACATGTTATGTACTCCATACTACATATAGAAAAACAAGAAAAGCGTGAGGGAGTCAGTCCTCTTCATCAGGTCTGGCTATAGCACACACATGGCTTTCTCCTAAGTGGAGACAGCTGAGAATGCAGGAGGGGAAGATGTCTCTCGGGGCCTACCCTGCCAGCCATAAGAGCATGCCCTACAGTCTGAGACACCTCAACACCCTTTGCTAAAGCAGTTTCTCTTTCCCATTTCAAATCCCATGATCTGCCAGAAGTAAACTCTTTATCCCAACTGATGCCGATGAAGTGTTCTGTTGAAAGTGGCTCGCAGTCTGGTACACACTCTCCCATGAACTGCAGTTTGTTTTCATTTCAGGTCCCCAGTTTGGGCCTGCTTTGTCGCAACCAAAAATCAGCTGCTTCACTTTCAGGTGCTTGCTCATGCTGCCAGCACAAGACCAGCTCCCTTCCCTGCCTTGCCTTTTCCAGATGCTCACAGCAGTGTATTACGCTGAATAATGGCAACTTAAAAAAAATTGAAGCCTTTTCAGACTTCAATTGACCTTAAATATAGGTTCAGTTTCTAAAATCCCTTCCTCAGCAGAAGTGAATGTCTGGGAGAATGGATAATGGAATATGGAGCATTGCTACCTCTTGCTGTGCTTGGCAATTACCAAAAATTGCTACTGTTTGACAGCAACTTCTGTGCGACTGTACACCCACAGCAGTGATGATGTTGAGTCCATAACTGCTACTGTCATGCCATTAGTTAAGTAGTAATGCTCCACTCTCTGTCATGGCAGCTCACCTAAACAAGACAGCAGTTGAGTGCAGGTCCAATTATAAGTATTTTACAATCTGGGAACTCATCGTTTGCTACAAGCAAGTTTTTATTCGTACAGATCCCAGCTACAGTCACACATGGAAGTACCACCCATAACCATTGGCAGATTATTCCTGTGACATGAATTCTCATGTTTGCTAACAGTAAAATTCCTTACAGAAAGTTGGAGCATGAGCAGGTGACTTAGGACCATCCACTAGCATACAGAGGCTCAGGCTGTAGTGGCAATAGGTGCTTATTTGGGGTGCCCTTACTGCTTTTGTAATATGTAAGTGTCTCTCACCTAAGTGACTGCAACTTTTGTGTGGCTGCATATCACCTATTGTACATGAACACTCACATACATGAACAAACACCCTCACACTCTTTTCTGTAGCTGAATTCAGGAGCCCTAGTATGCAACATGTTTGTTTGATTTGGTAAATCTGAAAAGAATAAGTATATATCTGAAGGGCAGTAAGACATAATCATATATCAGCCTATTTGGCAATGCTGTATACTCTTTCTAAATCCATGTAGAATACTTAGACAGAAAAATGCACACATATATATGTGTAGAGACAGACAGGAGGATACAATTTATGCATGTGTGTATATACACGTAAGTACATATATAGAGAGTATTTAAAAAGTAAAAAGAATATTTAGTCACACAGGTCCTTGATGCTAACTCCTACTCTATGTCTATCTGCATACACACATGAGCACACACTGCTGGTACTGTAAAAACCATCTGCGCTTGCACTGTATAGCAATTTTAGTCACACTTCCCAAAGAAAAACATGATTTAAGAGATCATTCTCCTTCTGCCCACTTGCTCTCCTTGCAATCTCAAACCTTTTTAGCAGCTCCAAGTTTACCTGGAAATAGCTACTTTCTCACAGAATCAACAAAAATATGCATCCAGACATAGGGGAAAGCCTCAATCTGTATTGTGACTGAGGTAAAGGCTGTAGCGTGAACTTACCCTCACTTTAACCCACAGAATCTGCAAGAGACAAAAAATTTGAAAGTGTAGCAACCCTAGGAAAATTAAATGGGCACTTTCATTCAAGCACCAGACCCGAGTCAATGGGAAGTCTGGTTTCATTAGTTCCAGTGCTTATGGCACTACTTTGTTTCTTTTGATCTGAAGGAGGGTGTACCTCTGTCCATTTCTAGATTGGATCTTTGGCAAATACACTCATTCTTTACAATTTTGCTTCAACCCAGCATATTCTTGTTTGTTAATGGGCTGAATGACTCACTTACAAAAATATGATTTCCAGATTTTGAGTGAGTGACGTATACTTATGTCAGAAGGAATTAGACCAGGACTTAGCTGATGGGGTTAAAAAGGGTCCAAGTATAATGATGAACTCTGGCTCTGGCAGCTGGAGACGAAATAAACCTTAAAAGAATTTCCAATATCTGTTTTTGTTTTTCTAGATCTTCAAACTTATTCTCTTCCAAAAACATAGGAAAGGGTGAAAATGATGCACACCTTAGCAAAATTTGCCCACTAAGAATGGAAAGGGTGGTTTAGAGCCCACATAAAATAGTAGGAGTGTCTCAACTGAATGAGAGATTTATGCATCCTGGAGGTTGTTCCAGATGACAATGGGAAGAAGGTGGTATCATGTTTCCCAGACCTTTTCAGTCTCGGGACCAAAATCCAGGCCAAGCTGGGGTAGTATAGTGTGAGTTGGCTTCTGCACAACACTTTCCACCTCCCACACTCCTGGAGAGGCAGGGGCAGGAGTCCAGAGACCTGAATACAGCAAGTGGCTCTAATTGTGGATATCTAAATTTGTTAAGAGTTGGAAACCCAGATCTCCTAAGACTCCTCCTAGTGAAGGAAATCATGCACTTCCACACTGTGTAAACATACCCATATTGAGGGGTTTGTGTATGATGGCAAGATAGACCTCATTGGGATTCAAGTCACCTCATTCCCATTAATCATGTTAATAATGGAAAACATATGTTCAGCTTGAAAGCACAGCAAGAAAGCCAGGCAACCCTACGTGGAAGTGTGTTGTTACCCAATTCTAATTATACTAATTAACATACCTTTGCTAACCTCGAACAGAAAATCTTCCCAACTAAAATCAGTATTTGCCGTAAACTTCCTGTGTTCCAACCTGACAAAGCCCTTCCACAGCCACTTGTTTCATCTCCAAAAGTGTTCAGTTAGGTCTGTCCCTTCTCCCACAGTGTGAACACAGTGCTAGTGGTGAGATCTTCTACACTGGTTCCTGAACTGCTTGCACAGAAAAGCTTTGGGGTAAGGCTCCTGACTGCAGGGTTCATTTGGCCATGGTCTGTGCCTCCCTCTCCAGCAGCTCTATCCCAGGGACAGGTGCTACCCACAGCCCTGCCATCACATTTTCAGCCTGGTGCTGGGTTGTGGCCCTTCAGAAAGACCTTCAGATTTCCAAAATAACCAAAATAATCCAAACAAGCTTAAATAATCACTGGCATTGATATTGCTCTCTCGTTGCTCCCACTAAAGTGAAGATAGTGTTCCCATTATAAACTGGTTTTGCCAGAGCTTGTATGATGGAATCACTAAAATGAATTCCAGGCGAAAACCTGCAATGCAAATTCTAACCGGAGCAGTCTGCTGAATTTCAGAGCAAAACTCACTGCCTGTAGGCAATATTCTTAATTCAACACCTCAGCCTCTCCTAGCTCTCAAAGGGGGACCCTTTGCTTTGAACAATGCAAAGCTGGGCTCTTCTTGGGCATGGACACACTATCAAGTTACCATGGCAGCTCCAGAAACCACAGTAAGTCCATCGTGTGTCTGAGCCCTGAGGGAAGAAGGAAGAAAAGCGAGTAAGTTTGGATACAGGTGGAAGAAAGGACAATGTTTTTTCTTTTCGGATACATTTCTTCTCCCAGTGTGCATGTAAATCACTTCTTCTGCTATTAATAACAGGAAAGAAATAAGCCTGTTTGGAAATGAGATTTGCAATCCTGGAACAGGAAGGCAGGAGGAAGGGAAAAAAGGAAAGAAAAAAAAAAGCAGGCCTTGTTTAAATATTAATAATATGGTTTACACAGACTTTGAAACCCTGACAAAAATTCTGGTTTAGATTGTATACTTTGTTCTCATCATCCCTTCTCTCCTCCTACACCCTTTCTCCATTGATCCATAAACTCAGCACAAGTAAATTCCTCCTACCTGTATAGCAATCCTCGGATGCCACCTATATTTGTGTTGTTCCTTAGTCAAAGGAACACATGCCTTGCAGGGAGGTTCTGGAGGGTGATGAGGGTCAAAAGTGTGACATCCAATGAGGGCCATTGCTGGAAACAGAAGCCAGGACAAGTTGGATCCCATGGCTGACCTGCTAGGGCTGTTCATAAGTAGAGATGGGACTGAGGCTTCAGCAGTGCAAAAGAACATCTCCTGACCCCTCTGATCCTGTCTGTTTTGCCTGTTCTCCTTTTTCCTATCTCCTGCTAAATGGATCCCCACAGCAGGTACTGGCAAAAGCAGTGCCTGTTTCTGAGCTGCAGGAGGAGCATGCAGAATAAGTGTAGAAGCAACTGTCTAGAACCATGCAGAATAAATTTAGAACCATCTGACTTGGGGCACGGGATCTTGCAGGATCTAATGCACTAATTTGTGCCACACTCAGAGATGAATTTAGGCAATGGGAGGAGGATATCTCTGTGATGCTCTTGGGAGCTGAAAGAGTTAATCAGTACTGAGACTTTTAGACTTTATGACTGTTGAGGGGTGCCACACAGCTTTTGAAAATGGGAACTGAGTGCATTACAGATGGCCTTTCAGAGGGTGTGGGAGCTAGCAGATAAACTCCCAATGCCTACAGCCCTCACCCAGCATCCCTCAGCAGATTGGAAGAAACAACACCCAGGGTTTCCCTGGGGGAGAATGGGGAGACAGGCTCCCTGCATTCCCCAGCCTGCTCACTGATGTAACCTAACCCTGCACTGGTCAGACCACTCTGGTATTTTTCATTAGCAAATTTTGGAAAATTCTTTGGAAAATATAGGCCAAGGCCTCAGGCAGTGTAAATCAGTGTAAACCCTCCTAAAATGTATCACCAGGGATCTATCACGTGAAGTGCTCAGGATTACTATTGTATAAACAAAGTATAAAGCCTTGGGCCAGACCCAAGAAGCTAGAATCCCAGACAACTCCATCATCCTTTCTCCAGCATTCCTATGTCCCTGTGTGCTCAGATATTTCTCCATTTGGTTTGATCAGCTCCCACCAAATCTTTAGTGGCATGCCTGGCACAGAGGCTTCATTCTGCTTTGAAAGTAGCATGGAGGTTGTGCATTGACAGTGAGATAGAATATATTCCAGCTGTCAAAATGAGTTGACAAAACACACCCTGTGTACGTATCCACCTTATCCCCTTACTGGGATAACATTTGTTTGCCAACACACCAGCAGCAACTGCTTGCAATGGGTCTCCCTTCCCTCAATGCACCCACTAGCTGGATTTTAGAGGGCATGGGGTGGGAAGGGACCATCTTCATTCGGACTGCTAATCCCAAACTCCAGCATCACGGGCAACGTGGAGTGGCAATGTGCGGCAGAGGGATGGTCCACTCCACCCTAATACTTCTCAATGGCCTGTTACAAGTTCAAGTCTTGTAGTATAAGACCAAAAGCTATTCCCACTTAAGGCCATGGGAGGAGGTCTGACATACCATCCCAAGTGGTCTAGGGGAGAAAACTGTGACAATTCCTACAGAGGAGTGGGAAACCAAGACAGCACAGCTGACCTGAGGGAGAAATCCCTTCTAGCCCCAAAGCTGGCAACGGGTTTATCGGAGCATGTGAGCAAGGCGTACAAGCCAGGCACCTCTGTTATCAGCTTGGAGAAAAGCCACACTAATGATCTCATGCAGCGGGGGGGTGGGGAGGTGGTATTTTGCCAGAAGAAGCAGAATTAAACCCAAATTGTTGTTTCCTCTCTGCTTTCCAAAACTCCTCTCCCTGATTAAAACCAAATTTTTATAGTATCCTTTTCTTCAATACTCTAAACTTTTTGGCTACGTCTTTTCTTTTCCATGTCTGGCGAAGGACAGAAGTGCAGAGGCCAAAATGTTTTTTTCCTGAGAAACTCTCTCGCCACTGCAGCTTATCCCAAATCTATAAGCAGTTCAACAGAGTAAAATCATTGAGAGAGGTGGTGACTGAGCCACAGACACAGATCTTGGATATTATTTCCTCTAACCCTGGCCATTCCACAATGCCGTCCACCTCCTGAAGACTCAGCCCTGAGGCAGCCAAGCATGTGAGTTTCCTCATGAAAGTCACAGGACTACACACGCCAAAAGTGAAGCGCGTATGTAGCTGCATTGCTGAGGCAGAGGCCAAAGACCCCTCTTCAGCAGAATTCTTGAGTATAAATCAATGTTACCGCTCACATGCTTACAGTAAAGGCGTGTGTTTAAACACCTTGCTGGATCAAGAACTTAACCCCTCTTTCTCACAGTGAAGCAAGGTTTTAAAAGGCTTTGCATACGGTTAACATAATTTTCCCCCCTGGCATTATATGGAGCATCAAGACTAACTTAAACCAGCATATATAAAGGACAACTGTAGTGTGAATGCCACAAACCTAGGGGGTTAAGTGGGATGAAAGGATAATAACTGCATTTACTAGACTTATGGCCTTCTCCATTCCTTTTCTTTTGACAGGGAGAGCTTATAATCTTCTTTTTCTATCTGATTTCTCCAACATCCTTGCGTGGCTAACACAGGAAAACAAACTCGTATCAAATCACAGAGCGATCATATCTACAAGCATTTGTCCCCAGTTTTGATCTGCTCGTCGCAAAAGTGAGCTGGATCCTGTTTCCCCTGAAGATCATAGTAAGATCCCCCACTGACATCAATGCAAGCAGGAAGACTTGTACACATTAATTCAACTATTCCAGCTCTCAGGATCCTTTCGTACCTGACTGGCTTTCTACCTATCTACTCTCTCAACCTTGTCCAAACTGTCTGCTTCTAGTCCTGAAGCTGATGGCACTTCATAGGGCATGGAGGAGAGCCGATTCCAGGCAACCAAGGCCAGAGATGAGAGATTACAGGTTGCAAAGCCACAAAACTCTCTCTCTGGATTCCTTCCAGTTGAAGGCATTTTCAAGAAATCCCATATTAATGTGACATTCAGATTGGCATGTGTATTACTGTGAGATATCCTGCGTGTTCAGAAGCTTGATGAGTTTTGTGGCAGATATGGGTCTCAGGGGCCTGAAGACACTAACACCACTCCCATCATATCCCCTCGCACTTTGCTTTCTGCTATCCCAGGTTATCCATGACTGCTACAATATTTCACGGGGACTGGGACAGAGCCATCAGGCTCATTCAGTGCCAGCTCTTGGTGTCACCTGGAGCAAACCACAGATGGGAGTCTGCCATGGGATGGAGAATGCCTTGACGGAGCCAGGCCTGGATACTTGCTGCAGTCCTGTTTGTAAAGGTATAGGTGGTAGAGAAAGTTGTTTTCTAGTGTCTTTTTCTGTCCTGTCTCCATGTTATTCCATCCAATAAGTCACTCTACAGCATGTCTCGATGCAAGACCAGTTCTGTGTTTCTCTAATACATGGCACAAATCGGATTTCCTATATGAGAGCTGAGGAGCCTTTTGGATTAAATTATTTCTCTTTGCAGATACCCTTGGGATTTCCTCCATTTCCTTTTGTCCCTTTTTCATTTGCTTGATTTCTTTTCTTTGTGCTGTGTCTGACATTTTATTCAGGGTTGCAGTGAGGAGCAACAATTTAGGATGATGAATTATGGATTAAAAGAAAAGGCTGGGTTATTTTGGAATCACTTTTCAAAGCCTTCTGTAGGGCCAAAGGAATTCCAGAATGACAGTTTTTAAATTATCTGTGTTGAAGAAGGGGAAGAAAGAAGAGAAGGAAGAGAAAGCAAGACAGGGAGGGTGGTAAGGCAGGAGGGAAGGAAGGAAATGGAGAAATTACAGAACAAAATAAATACAATTTCTTCTGTTTGGAGTGCTGAGAAACCACTCCACTCTGTGATGAGTTTTCTCTACCAGACTTTCCAGGGTAAATTCTGAAACCCATGTGAAATTTTAGTAATGCTTACAAAAGCAGTCTCTTGAATCTACTGAGAGCTTCTCTCAGGAGCATAAGCTACCCGGCAATTGATGGGTTGCAGAAGGCTGTCCCCCTCTGCTGTGGCTGATTTTCCATAAGCACTGAACTGTGAAATAACCCATGGGGAAATTTCTGCTGGAAATTTACTTAAAGCCATAAACAAACATTTTCTCAAGTACTCTGAGCAATATCTACATAAATATTCCTTCCCTTGGCTGGAAGATTAGGAGAAGAACAATTGCAATTTTGCTCACTTAACTTTGGCATTTAAAAACTATTAATAACAAGGCATGGGGTAGCTTCTGCCACGGAATAGAAATTGCTGCCTATTTACACTGAAATTTATTGAGCTACAGGCATTTTTGAGGAATGCTGTACAGAAATGCCAAACTTAAGGTAAATGAAAGGACATAGTTGAATAAGGGGTGCTTCCAAGTAGGTGATTTGTTGCCCATTTGGCAAGTAAGGTAGCATGGCCACTGCCCTCACACAAAAATCCTGTTGAAGGCACAGCTTTGGTCTCAGGCTGTGGACACAGGCAATGGACAATTGAACTTTGCCGTCCTTGAGCTCCTGACTCCCATCTGCAAACCGAGAATGCTTAGACAAAGACATGCTTCGAGATCTTGGGAGGAAAAGTGCTTTATAGGAATATGAAGGTGACATTGCAACAGCTGGCTTTTGAAGGAAAATTGTACTCTACCTGTTAGATGGCTTAATATCAATTTGGCTTGTTAATAAACTCTCAGCAATGTACTTGTTTCATGCTTCACTCCACCTGTTTCTGTGACCCTGGCAATACAAGTGTCAGGAAGACACAGTTGTGACTAACGAATTCTCCTCTGCCTGCCCCTACAGATTTCCTCTAATCTCAGCTGAATAGTTTCATTACATGACATGTTAATGCACCAACAGAGCTGGAAAGGCTGAGTGCTTCTCTAGGTGTACACAATGTAAAATCATTAGGCTGCTTAAGAAGCTTCCCAAAAGCTTTCTGTTAGCAGTTAGATGGCAATTACAGAATTAACAGGAACAGACCACATCTCCTTGCTGACCTGCAGCCTGCCAAGAGGGGATATCATTTCAATGGAAAAAAGGTATCACCTGTCAGAAGAACAACACAAACATCAATAGCACATGGAAACCACTTACCAGCTACCACAGTATGCACTCACTAAGCACTCTGAAAAGTCGAGTACTGCTTGGACCAAGCTGGAGTCAACAGACCTACTGATGACACTTGTGTTACCCTTTTTCTGCAAACCATGTGGTTGAATAAAACTGTGGAGGGACCAAGACTTTCAGTCCCTTGTGCTGATGGGGCAAGGGCATCAATGACTAAGGCAGGTGGGATGGCAAAGGGTGATGTGAGGCACCCCACCAGCCTACTACACTCCCTGCTGCCTGGGGCTGTGTTCTCGGCAAAGGATATTGTGATGCTGGAGGGAGGAGGCAAGTCTCCCTAGTCTGCTCCTGCGCTCCATGCAGAGGAGAGAGGTCATCCAAAGAACTGCTTGGAGGTTTTGAGGGAGGACTCCACTTCAGGTTACTTGTTTCAGTCTCTATCCCTGACTCTCCCTGCATTTCATCCTCTGCCTGCCCCCTGTCTTGCCCTCCCTGACAGTGCAACCAGTGGAGCAGCTCTGGTCATGAATATACTAATCCTAGCCAGATGTTTCTCAGAGTGATTAAAAGCCAGACACAGCTTACAGTTTCATACTGGGCCACACACTTGCTGGGCTATTACTCTCACTTCACCCACATTTCACACAATAACCATAATCCTTCCCCGAGCCATCAAACATATAAACAAATACAATGGATAACTTCCTTTCCTGGCTTTTCAATCTTTTCCTGTCCTCTCTGGGCCTGGTCCTTTTGCACCACCTTTCTTTCTTTCTTTCCCATATTACATCCCAAAGCTTCCTGTGGCTTCTATTGGATCCACCTTTCCCTGTACTCTGTTGCTGCTTTTCCAGAAGTACATTGGCATGCTGCTTCCCACTCCGAGTTGGTGACATCTGTCTAGTCTACTCCTGCCTCTAGAACAGCTTCCTCACTGCCTATTGAGCTCCTTAAGGTAATGGCATGAAAACCTTAAGGTCCACTAGCAAAGGCTTTCTTCCTCCACACGTCTCACCGTTGTGGGTCTTTTCCTCTCATACTATTCTTTATTACTTTTATTTGCACCTTAGTGTGTCATCTGGAGATGTGACATCCTTGAGGCATCCGCATCTGGAATACCAAACTCACAGCTCATATATAGACTGAATACAGACCACCAGGACTATTTACCTGGTCTACAGCCTGCTCCTGGTACCTTTTCTCTTGGGAATGACCAAGGAGGAGTTGTCCCAGGAGCCGTCAAGGCAGCTACGGCAGACAGTGCACTTCTGTCTGCCTGCTCTGAAGGCATTTCTCAGAAAGAGGGTGGTAGAGATCAGGCAACAGCAATTGTCCTGGTGATAGCCACCTCCTGGGAGCTCCCTAGGAAGGCAAGAACCTCATGAATAGGATGCACAACCATATGGTTGAAGGGACGCTGTGAGCCACCAAGCCTCATCTTATGCTAAACCTACAGCCCTCCTGACAGATGTTTGCATAATCTGCTCTTGCAGACTGCTGGGGTTGGGGAATGTTCACTGTTCCCAAGTAGCAGGCGTAGCAAATGATCTGTGGTGTCCAATACATTGATGAGGGGTTGGGATTTACAGTAATAGACTGTATGGTGCATGGGCAGGAAACCCAGTCAAATAGAAGAGAAATGGGTCTGGCATCCAGCCCATCCTGACACCAGAATGACATCATGACCCACCACGCTAGAAAGTTTCATCTCACTACTCTGTATTTTTCTAGGCAAGAGCTTGTTAAGTGTTTTTACACTCTTTGCTGATTGCAAAGAGGCATGTGAGTTAGGGGAATTGGTTAAAATATTCAGCTTTGGTTTGTCTGAGGAGAGAAAAATACATAATTTTGCATTTTTACATCTTTCCTTTCACATTTTCTTCCTCCAAAGGAAGAAAGAAAAAGAAAAGACTACCAGTGGAGGGGCATTCAAATAAAGCAGAATGATTTTTTTTAAATCAAAAGCCAAAACAAAAAACCCCAAAAACAAACCCAAAAACTACTAAAGCATCTCTTTTTGGGTTTTGTTTCCCAAAGTGCACTTAGTAGTCGCTGCGTGACATTCCCAATAACTATAGATTCTGCTTTGTGCTATCCACAGACTCATTCATCAGCCAGATCATCTGGGTAGACACACCAAACCTCACAAGAGACGTTTTTTCAACAGGTGAAAGACATGACAGAGCAGAGACCACGAGCTGGGCCTAGAAAGAGGGGTAAAAAGTACTCAAGGGGGACTGGCTAATATGTGTAGCTACTCCTTCTGCCAGTACGGATTAGTCTTGTGAATATGAAAATGAACTCTTCCATACTACAATTTTTATTCTTGCGTAGGATAAGAAGTAAAGGAAAATAAATTATCAATCCATAGAGCTGCTGAAAGGGCAACTGTGAAGGAGGACAGGGTTTGAACAATTCAGGGCACCTAAAATAATGAGCATCTTAGAAAAATATAACCAGCAAGAATGCAGACAGAACAGCTGTCTGGGCTGCAGCTGAGTCCTGTCTGAAGGAAAACAATGAGCATTAAGTTCACTTTTCAGTCCTCTCCATCATTGTTCCCTGTGTTAACAAAGCATCCTGGAAGGGAAAGCAGTGACGGGGAAAGTCTGATCCTACTGTCTGACCCAGTATCCCCTGACTCCCCAGCTGTCACCTGGCCCAGGCACTTCAAATACACGTGGGTATCTCAAACCTCTGACCTCACCAGGAGCTCAATGACACCCAGTCAGACTCTGAAAGCCACCTATCTGGTGCTGCCCAAGGTGCCCTCTGTTTCCCAAGACATGGCTAGGTGGACCAGTGCCTTCGGGCCCTGCACCACTGCAGCTGCAGCCATGGCATGTTATCCAAGGACGTCTCAATTGTCTCTAAATGTCCATGTGGGGCTTACTGGATCAAGCCCAGTGGTTTCCCAGTCCCCTTCAACAGCATTAAGGGCAGGTTAAGTTGGGTGCCTATGTAAATCAATGCAAAGCTGGAGATTAAGATATTTAGTTTTCACTGCAAGTTAAATTTTATTATTTCATATATAAAGTGCCCTATACACTTTTGCTGATACACAGATAATAATTTTAAGGCCAATTGATCTCCTCACTCCATGTCAGGTAACACCTTCTTGTCACCACACAAAATTTCATCCTCTGTGTATAAAATATGTACAGCAACAGACTTGCCTGCCGCATGCCTGCAGAGATAATTAAATGTTGATGCCAGAAAATATGAAGCTGGAGGTTGGCAAAATTTCTATATGCTTTTTCATCCCTGACTTTTGAGTTCATGGAGAAGGAAAATGGGAGTTTGGCAATGACAAGAGATTTAAGGGAGTCTGCAAGAACTGTTTTTTCTGTGCGCATAAAGGGAAGATTTCATTAATCTTTTTATCTGCCAAGGCACTGAACTAACTTATGCATAGCCACGAATTTTGCTCAGTGTGTGATATTATACTACACGACTGCTGATGCTTTTTTTTGTAAAATATGTTTTAGCTTATTGAGTTGCTGTACCAAATCATTCACTTCTCCGTTTTCTTCCTTTTTTTAATAAACATCCCCTGCCATATATTATGTAAAGGCTCTCCCCATCTCACACATCACAAAGCAGTGGTGTAAATCCAAATGTGAAGAAACAGAGAAAAGAACCAAACTGGATATAAACATCAACAGGCCTATGCCACTAGCCATCAGCAGAAAATGTAGGATGAGGTTTAAAAAGCACAATGGTTAGAAAATGGTCTGTTTCAGGTGTGCACTTTGGGGCAGAGGTGGGTGATAAGCAGAGGCAGAAGACCATAGCAGAACCAAGCCTTTCGCTGAACACCAGCCCTATGGCTTCTGGCCCCGGGCAACATCTTTGTTCACCATCTGCTCTGCCCAGCCTCTTTAGAAAAGACAGTGAAGCAATATTGTTGGACACAACACAGGAACCAGGGCCTGCTGTCCACACATACATACAGGGAGGTGTCAGCATGATCCTGCTCTTTATCTTTTGTTTTGCCATTTTTTCTCCCTCTTTGTGCTGATGCTCTTGATCTCCTGATGAATTTCATCAGCTCCCTTGCCGATGATATTATTGGCATCTCAATTATTTTCTTCATGTTTCTTTTTCCATGTGCTTTTGTGACCTCAGCATCATGCCTGGACTCCCCACACTTCCTCTTCTAATTACCGCCACTGCTCTTGGCTTCTACAAGGCTCTCCCAGCTCCCTTCTTCCTGCACTGGGCAACTGGGAAGGTGCTGAGCTCTTCTAACCCCTCCTTTTCCTCTTTCCTGAACAGTCACAGCTCTCAGTCAGGAATACTGCTTTCTCTGCAGATTTCTGCTTATTCTACCTGTCTGCGAACAGCCTTTTCTGCTTTACACATGGGAACTGAGGACATGGAAATTATGTATTTTTGCTGTTCAGATATCACTAGGGACACGAGTTGGCAAGGGATTTACAGGCAAGTTGTTAATGATCTGATCTAAATCAGGCTGCAAGACTCCACCTTCCTCCTTATCCCTTATCTTGGCTTCTCCATCACTCTTAATGCTGGCAACTGCTGCATTTCTTTCCTATCCCTTCAACTAAGAGATCTTCTCTGTACTTCCTTCATCTTTTGGGGTTTCAAGCTCTGCCCTTAGTTGCACAGTCTTTTCTTTCTGAATCATTTATTTTACAGAATATGAAGCAATTTCCCAGCAAGAATCTTACTGTGTTCTTCATCATCTCTCATCTCTGTTGGTGCAACATCCATTTCCCTGGCTTTGACTTGACTAAAGCAATCCTAACATTATCCTTCCATAGGGCTAATGATGCAGAGACTCACATCTCTTGCCCATAATGCTGAAGGTTCACTATTGCTCTGATGACTATTGCTCCTTTATCTCATTCTGCTGTCTGGATGGGTTTTTATCTTGAAAAAGTAAAGCATTCAGGACAAGGACTGTCTTTTTGTTTTGTCCTTGCACAGCACGTAGCACAGTAGGGCTCCAGTCCACAGGGAGAGTCTCAAAGTGCTATTGCTAGTCAAAGAGATAACATGATAAATACACCAAAACTGGCAGTAGGTGTAACTAGCCTGGTCTAGTTTGTTTTTCCTGCTCTCACACAGGTGGTCAAAACTGACTGACAGTGCTGTTGCCAGCGAGAAGACTTACAAGCCATAGCAACTGGCAGCAAGGACATTAAAACACTGGACACTAGTGCACCCAGACACCAAGTCTGGTATCTCTACGTTTACCTGCACAATAAATTTACACAGATTTAAAAAATCCCAGGTGCCTCTCCAATAGTTATATTCAACAAGCTGCAGGTAGCTGGGTTCACAGGATCTCAAATGTCTTCCTAAGGTTGTAGTCAGCGAGAAAGCCTACCCTTACTTTGGCCCCAGACCATACTTTGCCATGATAAACCTCCTCTCCTGTCAGCACTCTTACTGCATTTTTGCTAGAAATGATGAGAAACTAGAGAAATTGTTTTACAAAATAGAGTAAGGCCATGTTCATTTGACTGAGTTTGAAGTGGAGCTCTTCTGTGTTTTCCTCAAATATTTTACATTTTCCTGGATTTTACCTCAACCACTTTTCTTAACCAACCCCTTTTTCCCATTAAATTATACATTTGTAAGATTTTCATAGAGATGCCAGATGACGTAGGAAAAAAAAGTTGTAGTCTAAACATCTTCCAGAAGCAGGAAATGTGTTGCATGGCTTTTGCAGAGCCAAACACCTCTGTGCCCTGTCTTTCCTCTTTTTCCTGCTCTTGCCCAGTGGCTCAAGGGGAAGACAGCAGTTCTTCATGCTCATCTAGCAGCCTTCAACATGAGTGTCAGAGGTGTTTGGTATTAAGAGCAACAGGGTGACTGGAATCAGATGTCAGTGACGCTGCCCCATGACACTGTCCAGGGTGCAACATGTGGCGATGTACAGTAGAAAAAAATGTATGGGGAAAAGGAGCAGAAAAAGGCAGGAGGAAGAGGAAATATGTCTTTTGACATCAGTAAATATTTGAAGCAAATATAAGATTAATTTTACAATCTATCTGCGTATGAATCGACTGCCGGATGCGGCTTGTTTGGTTTTTTTCTGCCAAATCCAACAAATGCTATCAGGGTGGAATTCGGCCATATCTCCAGTATTCCAGTAAAGAAATAATGGTCTAACTGTGGGTACAGAAAAAAATAACACCACAGAAATCTTATGAGTTTATAGGAAGAAACATGAGTAACTTTATGACATGATGAGCAAAAGGGGAAAAATGAAACCAAGAAAAAAGTGTATAAATATTTATAGAAAGGAAATGTTATCATTAACGAAAGGAAATGTCATCAACATAGTGGAGGAATAAAAACTACAGAATAACAATGGGTCAATCAATAGAGCTCTTGGGGAAAAAGAAACAAAGAAACTAAATGTTTTCCTTGCCTCTCAATTAATTTAGAAGATATATTAACAATAAACCTGTGGAGGACACGTGTGGGTACTGAGTCTGAACCAGAGATTACTGAGATTAATGAGAGAATGCAAAAGAGCCTCATGTGTAGGATACAGATACAAAATGCCAGGCAAGTATGAGTTAATCCACAGATAATATTGGAGATTAGGGATCAAACAGTTGGACCATAAACTGTACATTCTGAGAGAATTATTTATTAATCATGAGTCAGGAGAGGTTTTTGAAAGGCAAATCATGTCAGACAGATGTAGGTTTTCTTTACAAAATAACTTCCTTTTGGAAAGATGTGGTAAAAAATCAAAGTGTATTTTCAATAAACTTCAGACCACATGGATGTAAGAGCCAGGGGTGACCTTGAAAAGTCTGACCCAAAGGAAAGCCTCGGCTCATGTGGAAGTCAGAGTTCAATGTTATCAGTCCTGATTTTCTCGTGGGTAATGCAGAATAAATGAGGAAGCACCAGAAATGTAAGATGGTTGAATTAAAAAATACAAACATGATAAAATTTTTGGTGGGCTACAGAATTAAATTTCAGAGCAAGTTCCAGACTGTTTCTCAGAAAAAAAAAAAAAAAATCTTTGTAGGTAAATGGATGCTGGGATGAAACACAATTTTCTTTGCAAGAATTGGTACGGTTGAAGTCCTTTCTCTGTCAGAAAACAACTACTTTTGGAGCCACATTATTGCTGATTTTGACATAAGAATAATATGCAAAACATATTTGGAAGAGATACTAAAACAGTGGTTAAGAGATATTCAGTGCTGTGCATCTTAATTAGTACAGTAACATGAGCAACAATAAAAGGCTCTGAGTTACAAATTAACAACTATAATACCAATCTTACTTTTGCTGCAGTAAATTGGAATTATTTCTAATGAAATAATTAAAAAACCCCTGTTGATATAAAACATCCACATATGTGTGTATGAGGCCTGGTTTTGTATGATTATGTAATTAGAGAACATAGTATCCCCTCAAGGATGTAAAAAGGAAAACTGTAACCTTAATTATGGCATTTTTTAATTCTTTTTTGCAAACTGAATAATTATCTTCTAGCTAGTTTTGTTTTAAGGAAAAGTAATGACAGGAGCTAATGAGTTGCAGACAAGAAAAAACATACAAAATGGGGCTTGGAGAAAAGCAAGAAGGGACAAGACAGACTGCAACCTGATATTGTATGTTTAAGTAAGAATTTCTAATTGAGGTCATTTCACTCAACAGAATTAGAACAGCAGCCAAGGGAAAGGTGGAATATATATCTAAATAATTTAAGGAGGATTATTTTACAGAGAGAGCAATCAGGAGGTGACACACATATACAGCAGAAATGGAGAGGTCAGACAATGCCGATGTGAGCAAAATCCTGCCATCCACATAGAGCTTTAACTGACGCATATTTGAGGTTAGCCAAGAACCCAGACTACTGCAGGGAGCAAGGAATTTGTCAACCATCACATTTTTCTTGCAGGCTGGCTGTGCAGGGCTGTTTGTATTATAGCGATTTCTGGGAGTGCTTTTGCCCTTTGGCTCACGTTTTCCATGTTTACAGGCCATAAAAACCAGATAGAGTCATAAGCCATGTAAATGTGATTATATATAGATTGTATTGTTTATAAAAAGAAAAAGAGAATTCAAATTCACATTTTTCAATCAGTTTTGTGCTACAGAAATGCCGGTTCTGTCATCAAGCTCCCCTCATCAGGAAGAGAACATGGCAGAAACATTTTAAATGGCAGAAAACAGTAATTATGAAGACTTCACCTTCCACATCTAGTCCAAACACTCTGCCCAGGAGAGTTGGTGAAGTTGCATTTCTCCTTACCTGTGTGAAGTCACCGTCGAGCAATTATTGCAGAATCTTGTAAGATCTACCTGAAAAAATTAAAAATCAAATCAATTTGGATTAAGTTGTCTCATAGTTGGTGAAAGAAGGTCTCAGTTCGTGACTTACAAAGTCATGAAGTGATATGAAAAGCTAATATCCAGCAAAATTCAGGAAAAGGATTTATGAAATTTCATAATGAGGCTTACTACTTGCTTACTTTTCAGCTTTCATTTAGACCCCTCCAACCACCCTCAACATGTTATGCATCCTGTTGCTCACATTTCACAGCACTTAAATTTAAGCCAGGGAAGAGTTCACATGGACTGCCTTACAACCCAGCAAGAGAGTTTGGAACCATGAGCTAGCTGGGAGTGTCCTTCCCTTCGTTTCCTTGCTGTGGTCTCTGGACAATGCTGCCTCCTGTTAGCTCCGTATGCACACACACACAACACACACAGGTGCAAAAGCTGAAAAGAAGGATCCCCTCTCTCAAAGAATGGCCCGTTGAGCCTGACTGACTTTGCATTTAGACTTCAGCCTTCTTGGCTTCCACCCAGTGCCTGCTTCCAAAGAGCTGGGAGCCCAAATCAATATTGTCTATAACTTCTCATCTTGGCAATTGCACACACAACAAACAGGCACTCTGTGTGCTTCTGCAGAAAGAAACAATCCTGCACCACTGAAGAACGTTTCTTCTGCCTTTCATTCTTCAACTTAATTGAATCCTGGCCTTATTCCTTATTGCCGTTATAGAAATAACTGAGATAGAAGTGTTGTCTAGAAATCCAAGCAGGAAAAACAAGATAAATGCAAAACTGCAATCCTAACCCTAATATAACTTCCCTGGTCAAATCTTAATCCAGCTCCCATGAAAGTCAAAGAATCTTTATAGGTGGTCAGGAATTAAGCTGGGCAATAAAGATCTTTGCTTATTATCAGTTTGCAAGCTAGCTGCATTTAATAGTGCATTATCTGAATTAAATTATTAAAATTATCAATGACAATATTTTAGCTGAGCCTAAAAATAAGGGAGTATGAAGTGGTGAGGGAGGTGACTCATTTATACATACCAATCTGGGTGGTTGATAATTTAGGAGCCAGAGCGTGCCTGTAGGAACAAAGAAATGGTGACATATAAAAGCTGGACTGCAGGATACTGAAAAAGGTTGAGGATTATCATCTGATCATTCAGCTGAGTATCCCATGTGACAGTATAGCTATGGAGGGGACATGAGGAAATACCAAGGAGGTGGAGGAACCATTTATATAAATCCAGTGAAACTATTACAGTAATACTATGCCCATTTCAGAAACTGACTTGTAAATGTGTTGGTTAGATATGCAGAAGGGATCAGTGGGCCAGTTTGGTCTCCTGAGGTGTCCGTGGCTACTTCTAGGAGGTCTGTAGAAGAGCAGTAGGCATACAGAAATTTTTAGAAGTCCGTTTACTGAAAAAGGTGAAAATGGCTTTTCTAGTATGATCTCCTATATAAAAGAGCTTTATATGCTTTTATGGTGACAAAGAATCTGCTAGAAACCTTAGGAAGCAGTTAGATGGCTAGGAACTCCCGATGTTAAAAAGGGGGAATCTTAACTCAAAATGGAACTTTATAGCTTCAGCTCCAAGCTGTTGGGTCTTGTTATGCCTGTAGGGTGAGGAGCCCTCCAGAATCAGATTTCTGTTCTTGGCCAAGTCCTTTCTGGGCTTGCTGTTACCCAAAGCAGCATCCCTCTTTTTGTAAGTGCAATCTTCTCCCTACAAGAGTCACTTCACTTTTGGCTGTACTGAAGCCCACAGTATTTGCAGGCTTCCATTTTAAAAAGTAAATCAGCTCAATGATGTGTCTTCTTCATTATCCTCACTCTCCAGCCTTCGACAATACTTACAGATTTGCTTTTAGGTCATTCATACTGCCAGGGGTTAAATAGCACAGGTTAAGAAAGCCGACAGTTTCCTACTGAAGATGAGCCTTGACAGCAGATTTTGGACCCAGTATGTTACCATATTTTTAATCCCATTTAATATGTCCTGTTATTTTGAAGAATTCTTAATAAAAAAATTTAATACTATAACAAATACTTAGAGAATTATGAGTACATTACCCCCAACACCTCTGCCACAAAACAAATTGATCTGGTACCACGCTCGTTATTGAATAATTTGTTTCCCTTAAGCTTAAACTGATTTCTGTTAAGTGTAGTTTTCTTTTTGTCTTATTGTTAATGAAATCACTCTACTTTGCTCATGCTCACTATGTCAAGCTGATATACCTAGAATTACCAATATCTGTATCAGCTTTTTCTCCAGACAAGTCTTTCTAGCATTCCTATGATTTACCAACTTTAATAGCCCACACATCTCCTCATCCAGCTCTTTAAAGCTCTTGCTGCAGACAGACCTACTGGTTAAAAACAGCCGGCTTATTAGCTCTTGCTCTGCATATTGCCAAGTTACTGTTGGAAAGGAACAGATTTTGTCTTCACCCTCTGTGAATTCTTCATGCAGACTTTTCAAAAACCCGTTTGGAACAGGATATGTTGAAACTATTTGACATTTCTACATTAAAAACATTTTTACAGACTAGAATCATTGTTAGAATTTTTTTGTACTATGAGACGTATCAAAACCTTTTTTTTCCCGTCATTCACCCTCTTGCCTTAGGTCTTTTCCTTGTATCCTGTCACTTCATTAAGATTTTTTCTAGTTTTCCACCAGTTTAGAATAATTTATAATTTATTATTCTAATAATAGAATTTATTATTCTATTATTTAGAATAATATTTAGAATAATAATATATAATTATAATTTTTAGATATTACTAAATTATATATTATAATTTATAATATCTTTTTCCTCTGAGTGTGTGTGCATTTGTATTCAGCTACATTTGCCTATTTCAAGCCAGCCTGGTTCTTTTTGCCAGTGCAACTTTTTTGCTCTTACTTGAGCAGCTGTATGGCTTTGGGGCATGCAATAAGCAACTGTTTAAAATTCCCGATTACACTTCCCACTTTTAAGACCATGAGAACAGCAGGAAAGAGTGCAATCAAAGGCCTTCCAAAGTAACCCTCCAGCAGTGGCCAGCTTGCCTGGAGTACAAACAACCAAGCAGCTCAAACACAGCCAGTGCCTCCCAGTACCTCTCTTTCAACCACTCTGGGCCCTACGTGTCTCCCAAGAGCAGTCTGAGTGGGCACTGGGGACTTTTACTGGATCTTTCATCCCTTCTTTACCCGGTTACTTTTGGAATATACATAGACTTTTAGCAGCCACACAGCCCACATGACAGGAAACATTCAAGCTTATTAGAGGACGGATAAAGAAGCACTTCTTTTTGTTCACTCTGTCTTTTCATTCAATGCCTCCTCATCTTTGCACTCAGTCATTGCCATTTACCTTTTCTGCATTATTTTCGGTTGCATTCTGTCACCTTCCCTTCTCAATCAACTCTTTTCCAAGCTGACAAAGTCTAGTATGTTTAATCACTCCTTGAATGAAAGTATTTTTACTATATCTGTGATCAAGCCTCTTGTCCTTCTCTGAACTTTTCTACCTCTTCTTTACTGACTTTGAGCTGCAGGGAAACAAAACTACTGAGATGTCTTGCATTTTAAACTCTTTCTCCAGGATGATTTGGCTTTTAAAAGTTTTCAAAGTCATGAAACTGGGTTTTTAAATGACAAAGTTTTCCTGTGTTACTGGCTTGGATTTTATCTTCTTTGAATGCAATAGAGACACTCAAGCCACCATTGCTGCACTCCAGAACGAGACAAATTTCAGCTCTGTGCTCAGTGCACCCTTCTTTCTGAGTTAATGACTAATTCACAGCTCTGAGAGGCTGGATGTAGTCCCCAGGCAGGGAACTGCCAGCTATGGGTTTTGGCAATTCTAAGGAAATTCTATGTCTGCCTCATAAAAGCTAAAACAAGAAAAGGTTCAGGTGAAAGCTGGAAGAATAATCCAAGATGGGACAACCTGGCTGTATAGTAAAAGACTAACAAAGCTTAGTGTTTCTAGCTCATTCAAGAGAAGACAAAAGGTAACTTGATTCTGGCTTACAAACCATTATGAAAGGGATTTCTGCTGGCAGATGGATCTGTAATCTTGTGGTGTAAAGGAGTAATAAGATTCCATGGCTGAAAGCTGAAAGATTAGAAACAAGACAAAAATGTTAGCAACCAGGTTAATTATCCAAACAGCTTAAAGGGATGTACCGGATTCTGTAACACATGATATTTTCGAATCATAATTAGTTGTGTTTTTAAAAGATGTGCTGTTACCCAAGCAAAAATTGTGGTCTCCATGCAGAAATAATCAGAAGAGAGTTTTTAGCCTATATTAAGCTGCAGGTCAACCGAGCTGATCTTAATTACCCCCTTGGCCTTAAGATCTACGAATCTAGGAAAATGGGGATAATGGCATGTATTTAATTATCTTGTGTTTTGAATGGAAAAAATGGGAGAATTTTTCACAGTAACAATTAATTCATACATTTAGGCTATTTTTTTGCTCATAACATGTCTGGGGACAGACCATTAACTCCTAAATCTATTTTTCAAATGTGATGGACAGCTATCTTGCCCAATATTTGACTTAGACCTTGTGAGCTGTGCTGCCTAATTGGTTAGCTAATGAGTGATGTGCCAGTTCCCCTCTGTGATTGATTAGCATGAAGGCAAAGCAGACAGGCATATTTGAACATTTCAAATTCAGTCTGGTGACCATGTATAGGAACATGATTTTGAAATCCATTTCCTTTAATCAAGCCCCACCATGTCGTGTTGACTGAGGAGTAGGTAGAAAAACTGTGTTAGCATCACTTAAAGCAGATTCATTTATTTTAAATGTTAGGGTCTAGTCAAGCCATAGTTACAACATTATGTTGCTCATCAGTCATCCAGGTCTAGGTCTAAGGATGTATTTTGTTTTGAAAATTAACAAATTTCCTAGCCCCTTGCTTATACTGTAGATAGTACAGTGAGCTTGGGGCTAACGTAACTGAAATAGCACAAACTGAAGATATCAGGTATTTAAAAAAAAGACTGCATTCACTTCATGCTGGTCAATATTCATGGGAGGAAGTATAGAATCCTCCGAAAGAAAACAAGAGCAGGGAAACCCACTTGGGTTTCAGTTAAATACTACAAAACCAAGACTGGAGTAATAAGGTATAATAACCACAAAGAGGAACATCTGTTAAAGAAAAAAATCTCTTTCAAAGCAGATCCTCTTTTGCTAATGAAACCTCTTTAAATGATTTTAAGACCATGGAAAGACATCTGTGGTGGTGATGAGGCAAATCTGAGCATGGTCTACTCTAGAAAGAGGAGGGCTTCTCCAGGTCCGGAGAGCCACCAAGTCATGCCTGTGATGCTGGACCACAAAGGGAAGGCACAGTAAAACCAAAGAAGTGGCTGTTCTTTAGGAACCTGTAACACACAATGCACTTTTCAAATAAGGTTTTTACTACCAAGTTCTGGCAACCTGTCCTTGTTACCCATCTGCCTCCCCATCCAGCATACGTTCATCCCATTCCCATGCTGCCCACACCTCCACCTGCAGGGCTCATGCTGTAGCCGGGACCCACTTCATCAGCAGTGAGGCCAGGCTGTGGCAGGGGTGGGCATGCTCCCTCCTCACCAAACTCCAAGGGGCCTGTTAGCAGCCTGGACTATCACCATGAATCAAAAAATGATCCCACTCCAAGTACTTGCTGTCTCAGGAACATGCGCCCGACTGCCAGGAGGTGAAGCTGTGATATGTACAGACACAACCGAGCTGGTCATGGTCAGTTGTGAAAGCACAGGGAGGTACCCAGACTGCCAGCAAGCTCCGACAGCCCGCAACAAAGTCTGTTTCTGCAGCATCAGATTTTGCATCCCACCCTGGACTACAAGCACTCTGGGTATTGCAACAGGTACTTCAATGCTGTCTTCCAGCAGCAGTGTGGAGATACCCTGCGTAGGAGCTGAACGCCTGCAGACGGTTACAGAAGCACAGTCAAGTGCTATTAACAGCTGTTTGGCCTGCAGTGAGTTTGCAAAATGAGCAGTTTATATTACACGGAGACTTCAGGGAGCAGTGGGTAAGGTTGTGACAGGCAGGAGGGAGTAACTGCCCATGTCAGGGGCCACTTCATTTTTCACTTGTTAGATGGCTTTCTTATTACATTTCCAATCTAGCATGGAAATTATGCTTGTTCTGTGCCTCCGGTTCAATGTGAAATTGGAGAAAATATGATGTGAGTATCAGTTACCAAACCACTTGTTTCTGCCAGCCCCTGAGGGGAGGGGTACCCCCTGATGCTTGGTAAAAATGTGGTGGTTTGGACCAAACTAATCTTTGCTTTGTCAGTATCAAGAGCTATAAGAACATCTGTGTTTCTGGAGGCACACTGTGGTACATAAACAAGAAATAATACAATAATTTCCTTTTTCCCCACCCATGAAAATAAACTTCTGAGTCATAAAACCTTTGAGATAACTGAGAAATACACATGTAGGGCAATGTTCAGCCAGTCAAGCACATCTCCTGCTGTCCTGCCTTCTCCACTCTCCAGTCACAGTGGCACACAGGCCACACATCTCAGATGCTCCCTGGTATTCGGGAGATGCAACATTCAGGTGTCTGATCCATTGCTGCGGGAGCCTGTTTCTGCCCTTGCAGAAGAAGGCTACTTTTACACTTCCTGAAAGCCACTGATGCCAGCAAAGTCCCTCCTATTGTCTCTAGTGAGGGTAAACACAGACTGACAAAAGGTCTGGCCTTCGGTTCTTCCCCAGCAAGGAGAGCACTTACTGGCATGTTTGCAGGCTGTTTACAGCCCATGTGAGCTTGCAGCACTGGTAAGTAAATGCCCAGGCTGTCAGGTCGTAGTTACCCTACTGCAGTCTGAGCAGTCAGGACAAAAACCACTGTCTCCACAACGTACTTCCAGCCAGCAGAGCTGCTCTTCTCTTTCCTTCTGGGTTTGGTTTTTGAATTAAGAGGAAGCTGGGTTAACCCCAGCTCTGGATGCTGAGCCACTAAGAAACTATTTCGTTGTCAAGAGTAACGGTCAGGGCATATTCTGCCTTCACCAGTTGTGGAACAGTACTAGATTTCTTAAAACTGACCCAATCCTAGTCATGATTGGGACAATCCTATGCAACGCTGCCTCTACGGAAACAGTCTCACTTTTCCCCATGTGTGGGCTAATCTCACAGCAGGCTGCAGATGAGGAGAGAGGACTGGGTGCCTTCATCCTAAGAATTAGTCAGGGGTGGTTATAGCAAGCAGAAATTCAAATTCATGTCTAGTCCAGGTCCATTGCAGCAACTCCTTCCTACCAGTTCTCCCCTTGCGTTCCTGAGGTTAACATGGACAGTCTAACAGGCCAGAAATGGGTGCTGGAAAAAGGCTCTTCCTCCCTCTGTCCCTTCCTTACTTCCTCCCTCCATCTCTCCCTTCCTCCCTTCCTTTCCTATCCCCCTTCCTCCCTCCATCCCTCCCTCCCTTCCCCCACGCTGAGTCAGATCTTCAAGGCCATCCCTGAGCCTTTTCTATACCACAAGGCTAGGGAGAACTGGCGATGCAAAAATGCATGGAAGTTCATGGCTTCATTTTAGGGATTTTAAAGGGTTGTTGCATATTGGTGGGCCAACAGCAATGCTCAGGTACAGCTTACCTAGGATCTGTTTATCTACAAAAACAACCATGCTATTCCCACCAGCTGCTGTGTGAAGGCTAAGGAAATGGGGGATAAGAATGCAAGACTTGTTTGTTCTTTGATTAGTGTGGTTTGTACATCAAGGTTTTATTAGCTTTTACTGCCCTACTGACTGCTGCCTGCAACTGCTTCACACTCCCCTCTTTTCTAACAACCCCTCTGCTTTCTCTGCTTTCTTCCTTCTGGCTTTGTCCGAACCTTTTTATTGCCAACTCCAGTGAGATTATAAAACTTGGCATCTGTTGCCAGGCATTTCAGGTTTATTAAATCTGTTAAAAAAATCTTTAGCTCTGTAATGTGCACAGGGCTGGGATACAACAGGGAAGCAGAAGGGGTGGCCCCAGCTCCCTGTGCATGCACCATTTACACTGGATCAGTACTGGGAAGACAACTGCCATGGGGTGAGCGGGAGGAGGGGCAGGGAGATTATTTACAGTCTGGCTGTACACACACATCTATCGACCTACCTGTCCATGTGTACTTGCCACGTCCGTGGATACACGTTACAGATATGTATATTCACCTCAGAGACTTTTACATCTAATTCAATGCCTGTGCCTCCTTTTAAGTGCTATTATTCAATGTATTACTCTTATCTTCGTTATTGTCCCAAAGCCTTTGAAAGGCCAAGGTCAGGACTAGGTCATGTTTGTGGTATTTTCTTCTCCCTTTCTTCTAACCACAAGCAGCTTTTAGTCCACTGATTGTGAGCTCTGGGTACTCCAGGACGTTTCTTACCTTCTCCTGCTAGTCTTACACTGAGCTTTTTTCGTATTTGCCTGCATTTAGACTTCTGCCTTCTGCTGAGCTGTGGAGAGCTCTCAGCTATCCTCCACAGGAGTCTGCCTTACCTCAATGGGTGTGCAGGACCTCACCACCAAAATGAGTTAAATACTAAAATAAATACCTCCAGCTTCTGCCTGTTGGAGATCTCCGTTCTTTCCTTCCATAGTCCCATACGAAAAGGTGTGCATAAAGCAGGTTCATAATGTGGGAAACAAAAGTGTTTCTTCTTCCTTTCCCCTCCAACAATTAAAACCTGGAAGAACTGGTATGTTTCACTCCAGAGTTCCCAGAAATTTACTACTGAACTGAAAAGCTGCATAAAACTTTTCACACTAGGAAAAGTGTGTGCTCAGAAACGTTCTGAGAATGTGGAAATGAGAGATAATCACAGAAAGTGCTTTAAACTTCACACGGAGTGGTCAGTGTTGACAATTTGCATAATAACTCTGGCAAATGAGCTATTATGCTCCATGACAGCAGCAATAATTGAATGCCAGAGCTGGTCATTACAAGAGTTAACCACTGATTAATTTGTCTGTTTATATTAAAAAACAGGTTTGGCTTCACTAACTAATAAATTGCCCATGTACAGCTGTTATCAAAAAGATCGCTTGTTAGAAAATTGATTAAGTAATTTTTAAATTATTTTAATTAAGTTTCAGTAATTAGACTCACCCCAATTTATTTTCCCCTTTTGATGGAATAGAGAAGAAATAAACAGGCACTGAGTATGTAGAGGTGATATGAGGCAAAGTCAATTGTACAAAAGTATGATTGGAAATCTATAGGAAAACAAATACCTGTTGCAATCTTCTTGTCCTCCTAAAGGCTTGTAGGAATCTAAAGAAAATTAGATTTTCATTTTATTTTATTTACTTTGCCTTGTGGAGACCTGATGCCTAGCTCACTCCACTTAGTGAATTCATAATAAGGACAGAGATGTTAAAATCGGTAAATCTTGTGTGCTCACTCCATTTATTATGCAAGATATTAACCAGCCAAGTGATGCTATGGGGGGCAGTTTACAGCTTGATGATAAAGTCTTGCCTACAGCTTCGTAGTGCCAGGTTCTCTCTGGAAATTTGCCGTTTGTCTTTTTCTGCCTGTTCTCTAAGGAAGGCTCACCCTGTGCCTGCCCTGAGCATAGTGAGAGGCAACCATGCCCAGGGTGAGAGGCAAAAGGGGAACTGCACCAATGGTGACAGCAACAGGTCTGTCTTCCCTAAATCGGGCTCCTAATACTGCCAATGTGAGAGATCCCACAAGACTTGGCACAAAAGAGAGAGAAAAGTTTCTTTTTTTCCTGGAAATTCAATTACAGGGGATTTGCCGTAAAGGGTCTCCTTAATTTGTTGCTGCTCTCTACATTACCAGTCATTACAGTATAGCCTACTCTTAAAGAAAACTCTTGCACATCCGTTGCACAGGGCTTCTGCATTGTCTCCCCTACCCATAAGGTCACTTCACTAATTACTTCATTGATTCATACCTTTGTGTCATTCAATATACTATTTTCTGCCATGCTATTTCTACAGTGTGGAGTTTAGCTTTTGGACAGAGTCATCCAGGCATAACACTACGTTTTGCTGAACTACAGTTGTTTGACAGCTTACTGGCTAAGATTCAGTCTCTAGCATATTTCCAGGCTTCAGGTCCAGAATGGAAATAGAGCAATAAGGCCGGAAAATCGAAAAAGCAGGAATAATCACATTCTGTTATCACTTAAACAGTTAACTACCTGTACCACACCTAAAATACAGACATATATATATGTACTGCCCTTGCCCAGTATGCAAACAAAACCATACATCAAAAGCTTCCTCCCATACAGAACGTTCAATTTCATTCAATTTATATCTGTAATCCACCTGTGTGGCTTTGCTAATATTAGTTCTTAGAGCTGTTTTTCCCACCTCTTAAGAAAATGTGGTTGCTTTTTAATTGAGAAACAGTCTCACTGGGGAATGACAAGCCCAGAGTTACATCCCCTGGAGATTTCAAAGCATGCAATACAATCACAAGCAGTGTGAGCAGTGTAAATATGGAGAAATCTCGCTGCTAATCCCTGCTTTTTTGAGCATGTTAGTGTATCCACACTTGCACCTCCCAGCTGAGGTGCCCTTGAGCAGAACAACTACAAATGCAGAAAAGATATGGGCACGTTTAGAGGGAGAAAGAACGGACACTCCAGGAGAAGAGAGGAAGGATGACTGTGCGCAGGGACCAGACGCTCTCCTGCAAGGCGAAAATCCTCACTTGCCCTTTTCAACCATTTGTCAGAAATCACCAGCAAACGACTCCTGTTCTTTATCTTCATCCCAGTGAGAGGTCCCTCATTTTAGTGACCCCATGTCTGAGAAGATGACTTTTTTCTATTGAACTCAGCCCTTGCCTTCTGGACTAGACTGCAACTACCAGCGAGCTGGACTGCGATGGACGGGTTGAATTTGATGCAATGTCTCATCAGTAACTTTGCTGCAGTTGTTTTCACCACGTGTTAGTTGCCACCTGCCTGTGGGCTTTCAGCACAACTGCCCCATCATGTCCAGTTCATCCTTGTGTCCAGTGCATCTTTGTGTCCAACACATCCTCCCCTAGTGGTAGTCTGAGTGCCAAGCCCCTGACAGTCAAAGGACATTACTCACTGGTAATGTTCTCTTCCTCATCCCACCAGCAGAAGAGAAGAGAAGAGAAGGGAGGGTGAGACGAGGACTGCCTGGTGCTGCTGTGATCTGTGATGGCATCAACAGACTTTGCAGAGCTGCTGACATGGTCGGCCAAGCCCCCTGTAGGACACCCAGGGCCAGTGTCCCTGCTTACCCACAGACACTTTTGCCATCCCTCAGGCTCCTGGCTGTCCTTCTGTACACAGCATCATGGCTAATCTGTGTTTCATTTCTCCTTCATGATTAGGATGCCTTGGAAATGTTTGTTCTTACCATTCCCGCTTTCCAGCTCTTTTTCCAACACCCTTGCCTCCAGGTAGCCCTGTAAACCTCACACAGAAGCTGTCTAGACAAATTCAGAAAAACTTGGAAAGCACTTGGATGGTACCATAAGAGGTTAGGCAGGAAAGTTAATCAGGAAATTGCTGTCCATTTCCTCCACAGCACAGTTTGAATTGTGGATTGTAAATAAGGCATGAGACACACTCTGAATAATGAAGAGAAATGATGAAAAGTATGAAATGGCTGATCATGAGATCACAATTTATTTTGGACAGTGAATGTAGGAGAGGTTCCCAGAGAAAAATTAGTATGCAAGTACGTAGGTACAAGATGAAAGATGGTATCATAATACATATGAAAATGGGAATCAAATAAATATTGCCCAGACAATCCTAAGTCTAACCATTCTTATATTCCAAGAGCTTAATGTTGCTGTTTTAAAATCCTCTTACATTTAAAGGATCAAGACCTTATTTTGTTAATCACTTGTATGGAAATGCTCCCAATGTGGAAAAGGAAGTCAGTGATCAATAAAATAGCATGTCGCTTTTTTGTCATTTCATTGAGGTTTGACTTGTCTGTATATTGAATTGTGGGGTTTCAGTAATTTCTTTACTTTACAGAAAAAGACCTTTGCTGAGCAAGAAAAAAAATCCCAGAAAAAACCTCATCACATAAAGACAGTTCTTTACTTTTGGTATATTCAGCATTTTTTACGGAGTAAAGTTCACAGAACACTCACATGAATAAAGTAATTTTTTTTGTTTAATTGGATTGAGTCTGGAGAGAGAGGAAACCAAATAAATCTTTAAGTGGGGGCAGGGAGGGATAAAGAAAAATTCTTCAAGGCAAAATGAGAAATGGATAACACTCTCACAGAAGTTTCCTACAGTAGAGTATTATTTAATGCTGGGTTATTTAAAGGCAGAAAGTTACAATCTTGTTCATAACACAGTTCATAAGATTTCATCCAGCTGGTCCTGCTTTAGGACCAGACCTGAAAGTGCTGTGATTATCACAGGCACACTTTGCTCCAGCTGTTTTGAGTGGTGGGATGGAGAGGATCCTGGGACATGTGACAAGATTTTTGTGCTGTCCCACCAGCTTGCATCCATCCTATGTCACCACCAGAGGTTTCTTATTTGACTTGTTCATCAGCAGCGAATTCAGCACAGACAGTATCTGTTTTGGGTTTGGAGGCTCTGGGAGCTGATAGAAGACTCAGAATGCCCCATTATGGGTACCTGCTGACTTCAGAACTGTGCTCAGTGCTGGGACACAGCTGGACACACTTCAATTCCTTGCTGCTTGTCCCACCCCAACTGAAGGCAGGGACTACCTGTGTCTTTACATGCCCTCAGAATAGCTTTGACAAAGTTGCCTTGGGTATAGTTTGGGATGAAACAGTTGTGGTTCAGGCTGCAGTACGTACTATAGTTCCAGGCACATTTTTACATGGCATCCTGGGCTCTAAGCTGCCATGATTTTATTGCTAGTGGTGTACAAATTAGCTGTATTAAGACTAGATCTCTCTGCTTGTCATGGCTGCAATCACAGCCCAGTAGCTTGAGTAGCTTTGCAATGATGCCTTTTGCTCCTTTAGGTTAGCAATGAAAAGGAATAGCTATCTGCTCTGTGTAGCCTTTCTCCATGATGTCCCACAGCTCAACCTCATCCAAATATACTAAAGAGAGTTGGAGAATGGCAGCCCAGTGTGTAGATGTTAAGGACTCCCACACTCCCATGTTTCTATATGCAATTCATTTCAGGATTAGTGACTCCTGCAGGGATTTAACTTCAGGGTCAACATGAAAGTTGAATGAAAGAAATATGCACGTTGGTGTGCTCCTTTGTAGGGCTGGGAAAGGAGACAAAACTCTTTAACGATAGCGAGTATCATGACAGTGTTGACAAACCCTGCCAATCAGCAGGCAGCTTTTGGCTCCGAATGGAGCAGGGAGTGAATGTGACAGCAAGTCTTACTTGAGTGCTCTGCACCTTTTAGTTGCTACCCAAGAACGAGATTGGAGGTCTTGCAGACTGGTGTTCTCATTACAATGATCAGAAACTGCCAGCGTGCATGTCATGTTGGTAATCCTGGGAGAGAAATCAGAAACTCAGTTGGAATGAAAATGTATCACCTTCACAAGGATGGGTCCTCCAGAGCAGGATAGAAAAACACCAACACCATGCTGTGAGTTGACACAGCAAGTACAGCTACTGTCCAGGCTGGATGTGAACTGTGGTTGAAGAGGGAGTCAGGATGCAGATTTGTTAATCCAGCATATCTCAAAAGCACTATAAAAATAGGAGATATCTTATTTGCAAATGAGATATTATTTTTAGCACCAGGAAGAAAGGAAGTGCAGAAGGCTGTGACAGTGTTGTTCACACTTGTTCATTTACCCATTCTTCCCCCAGAGAGACCAGCAGCCAGCACAGGCTTGTAGAGGAGGCTTGCAGTAGGAGAGCCAGTTTACACAATTTGTTTATGGAAAGAAGACCTTTTGTGGCGCTCAGAGCAGCAAAAAACATGTTGTTCTTCAGTATGGGGTGAGCTATCTCAGGCAAATGCTACCTATTGAACAAGGAGATGAAGAGGACCAGATGGAAAGATGAATTTCCTTCTAGGATCCAAGAGAGTGGGCTGATGCTGTTGCAAGCTGAGATGAAGGCTGAGTTGGAGAGTGAGTTTCTGGTTGCAGATCTAAAATTTGTTAGGTGGAGGGGGAGAGAAACACTGGCCCAAATGCTCACAGAGAAAGCGTAGGATGAAGAAAACTAAAGGTACTTTTAACTGTAACTCTGACCTTCAGCACAGTAACAACTGCCTTCCATCTGTGTCTTTCTTAAGTCAAGATGTTTGTGCCTTAAAAAAACATGGATGTAAACATCCCACCTCACATTACAATGAGAGGATGTTATTCACTTACTGACCATGGCAGTCCAGCTGTCAGAACATCTCCCTACCCTCCTCTCTAACCAGGTCTGTTCCTCACATGAGGACAGTCACAGCTTAAAGCCACAGAAGTCTTTTATTTGCCTGTAATACCCTGTTTCCCCCTGTCCCTGCCTCCTTGCATATACCAGATCTTCCAACTCTGTCCAAAACCCTTGTCACTCCCCACCACTGACTACTCCTTGCCTCTGTACCTTCCTGATATGAGTGCACCCTTGAAATCTTTCCTCACCAGCTCCTGTGTCCCCACAGGGCCATTCCTATCATTCCTTCCTTGCTGAGAAGCATTTCACTCCAAACTCTCCACGATGGGTAGTGTGCCCGTGCTACCCACCGGTCAGCACTGACACAGGTTGGTCTGCTCCCCACCCCCTCTCCCAAGATAGCTGCAATTCAGAGGCAGCTGTACAGCTTTTTATAGATGGGACTTAATGTCACTTGATGGACCACAGTGCTATTTTTGTGCCAAGTTAGCACAGGCTTAGTATTCTACGCGTGCGAGCGCTTCACCCAAGACTAGTTGCTGAAATATAAATACCACTCAACCAAAGTTATTTAGAACTTGAGTCGGATCGACCTGATCTGAGCCAATTATTTTCCCCGACAGAATTAATTAGACTGCATATAAAGTGAGTGAGATGTGAAAGACAGGTCTGCAGAATTACTTATTCCATTAACAGTTGGTTTGGAAAAAACGAGGCTCTGTCCTTGACTTGGCTTTGCCATGTCCTCATCAAGAAAAAGGGAATCAGGGTTTTCACATGGGAAGCTGCTCTGCTGGCAAACACAGTTCACTTGGTGATATTTTGCATCAACAAGCTCCCTGCTCTCTTATATTCATAATGATAAGGGCTGGCTGCATAAATGCTGTTGCAGAATCCAAACTCCCTCCCTGCTCAGAACAACTGTTGCTCAGACCTACTCTGTGGAGCTAATTTATTGCCAGAGAGTGAAATGTAAATAGTTTGCAGCAGGTACGCGAGCAAGCATTTCTTCACTGAGTATTACTTGGAGAGGAGCCAATCAGTGCCTGTACACAGAGCTGGGGGTAGCAGCTTTTCAAGCATGAGAGAAAAGTAGGCCTGGCTTCAAAAGCAGTGATTATTTTTTGGGAATGACTCCAGCAAGGTGGGGAGGGACTGAGAAACTCATTTTTTCAAGCTCAGAACTCAAGTTTCCTTGGGACTCTTTTCTCCTCCAGAGCTCAAAAAACAGCGAGAGCAGCTGTGCAGCTCCAGTCCTACGTGAACAGTGGATTCTGGGGTGACATATGTCCCAGACAGACAAAACCTGTTTTTCTTTAAACACAGACCATGAGCAAAAGGCACAACTGAGACATAGGGTTGGGGCCAGCTTCCTGTCCTTTGCACAGGGAGAAGAGTTCGTGCCATCCCGCTGAGCCTCCCTATGCCTGTGCCACGGCTTCTCCAGTGCAGCAGTTTTCACACACTAACAGAGGTCTGGTTGCTCTCGTGTCAGCAGGGACTGGGGAACCATTCCAAACCCCAAGAACTAACAGTTTACATTTCACAGCCAGTAAGCTCTGGCCCTCTGAATTCACCATCCTCTCTGACAAAATCCACCAGAACTCTTCCTGTGTATATCACTATGTTACATTCGGACAGGGAGATTGTCCCCAAAGGCAGACGAGTTGCTTGTATCCTCTTCCTTTCCAAGAACAGTTTTTTCCAATCTCAGAGCCTAGGTGTCCAGCCTTGTGGGAAGGAAAGCTGGTAAGCTGGGGAAAACACCACCTTGTCTCTGCAAACAGCTTCACCTCAGATGCACTTTCATCCCATTGTGATTCTTTCTCCACTCTTTGGATCTAACTCCTTGTGGATAGGTTAATATGAACAAAGAGATGACCTACAGAGCACCTGATAGTTGTAAAATATATTGCACATAACCCTGCAACACCAGACTGCAAGGCAGACCATTCCACAGCACAGGACTATCACTGCCACCTCTGTCAAGGACAGACAGATTTTAGGACTCTGTTGTGGTACAACAGAAATGACACATATTAGTTCCTATTTTGTGAGATTATTTTAAGCACTGTTATCCTCTTTCCTGAAACACGGTAATGCTTTGCAGTTAACTGTGCTTTGGAGAGGAGGAATGGACTATACAGTCTCCCAAAATCTGTCCCTTGTTCCATAGCCTGGGTTGAGAAGGAGATCAAAGTGATCTTGTGAGGTGTTTGACTCCATTCCCTACACCCTCTCACCTGCTCTGGAAAGCTTTCAGTGAAGACAATTCTGCAATATCCTTCCTCTCCCCATGCCCAGGGCTTACAGCTCTCCTACAGACTGTAGGATATTACGGGAGATTACACCTAACCTAAGGGTATGTTGCTACATATTAAGCCAATTATTTCTCATCCTACCTGCAGAAGACAAGGAGGAAAGTAAAAAACAGCTCTCTATGTATTGAAAGCTTTGTTATTCCGCTCAGTCATCTACTTTCTAGACAAAACCAAACCCACTTATCTTCTGCTTTCTGAAACTTTTCCTTTTTTTTGCTGCTTTGCCCAGATTGTCTCTGACATGGTATCCAAATCTGGACACATTGCACCAGGTGGAATCTCAGCAGCACTGAGTGAAGTGTCACAAGTAGCTCTCATACTGTCTGCCTGCTAACACCTCCTACCCAAAGATTCACCTTTCTCAAAACACCAACATGTTATTGGCTTGCTCAGTTTGCAGCACACCAAAACCCCAGCTCCAGTTCTTCCGTACTGCTCTCTCAGCACTTATTGTGCAATCTGTTTTTATGCATTTGATTTCAATGTGTAATACTTCCAACTTATCTCAAAATAATTCCATCTCACTGGGTCCAGATCATTTCTCCAGCTCATCGAGATCACTTTTTCTTATTATGTCCTCCAATTTCATTATAGCTCCTTCCCATCTGGTTGTCGGCTGCACATGAAGTCTTTTCCATCATCCACCCTGATAATGAAGACAGCGAACAGAAATAGTCCCAAAGAAAAAATTCCCCTGCAGAATCCAACTTGAAATGCCTTCTCATTTTGGCAAGAGACAATTGCAAACCAGTCAATACATTTTTTCAGCCACTTCAATGAGACTTCATGGCAATTTCATTTCTAATGAAGATTCACCGAAAAACAACATTGAATACTTCAAACACCTCTTCATCATGCTTTATTTTTTTCTCTGTGTCCATTAAGTAATGGAGTTACAACTCCCTTTGCCTCACGCCTGCTCCTCATACATTTAGAAGATTTGTAGAATTGTTTATGTTGCCTTCCTGTCTTGTTTTTACTATTTGCAGGACTTCTTTCTTTTTTGCTATACAGGGTTTACAGTAGATTCTGTTGCTCGTCTACACTGCTTTGCTTGTAATATAGCCACCAGCTTGCTGCACTTCTTCACTTAGAGTTTCTTCCAAGAGACTCTGCCTAACTGCTCTCTGAATTTGCTGAAATCTGCTTCTTTTTTAAGACCAAGTTTTCATCTTGTCACATTTAGACCCTGAAATAGCCAGTGATTTGTTCTTCATCATCAGTTTCAGTGGAAGATGAAGCAAGACACAGAGAATGTCCAATTGTCATTTCGTAAATTGATGCCCTCCAGGACAGAGATGAATGAGCAGGATGATCTGAATAGAGCTGCTCTCTTTCCTGTGCTTGATCTGTAGGTAAAGGACTTTGCCTTTCTGAGCTGCAAATCTAGTGGACTTTGTGAGTACAACAAAGAAAGGTGTAGAAAATCCTGTCAATCAAGGCAGGGAGCCTTAATTGACACATAAGAGAGTTTATCCTAGTTTGTTCTTTGAGAGATGGACATGACTAGCAGCAATTTATGATCACCAGATAACTCGGGCAGTTGTCAGAATGCACAGAACATAATTTAGTATATCCAAATCAGCTATCAAGGGAAAGGAAGCTGGAATTAATCTAGTGGGATCAGAAATCATCCAGAGCCTTCAAAAATAGATGAGAAACACTTATTCTAACATGGTATTAAAATTAGGAACCAAATCCACAAAGGAAGTCAGGAAATTCACTTGTCAGTTTCCTTTGTCTCACTTTTCATATGAGTGCCCTTAGAGGAGGAGGCACACAGTTTTTGGTGCCTGATAACCTATCACTGTGATGATAGGTTATCCATTGTGATGGATGAGAGAAGCTCTTAGTTTGGGATTTCAGGGGAATAAGGGAATGTTGACTTTTTCATTTTCTTAATAAATAAGGGTAAAATACTTCAAAAAGAGGTTTAGAAATATTTTAAAACTTAATTATACTATTTTATCAATTTATAGAGGAAGAATTACATATGTGACTTTCTCAGGAACACTGGCAATGAGCCACATCACAAAAATACTTCTTTGCATGTATGTTAAGAAGATACCAAGTGCATTTATGATACATATATTTATTCTTCCTAGACACTACAGCCACCGCTCAAGTGAGGATCACAAGTCTTACCCTGAAAGCTGTTGAGTACCTACTAATAACTTCAACAAACTTCAGGAAGACATATTCATTTAGGTCAGTGACTTAGATATGTTACCTGAGAATTTTGACAACCATTAGGCACCTGGATACCTTTATAAACCTAGCCCTCTTTCTACCTGTCTCTAGCACCAAGCTTTTTTTCAGTTGATGGTATCAAACATCTGATCAGAGAAGGGTTGTTCCACTGTGGAGAGGATTTCAGTAAGTGGAAATGTAGTCTCCTGCTGCTTCAGTGGTAACAGAGCACCTTGAGCAAACCTATCAGCTGAGCTACTAAAAGGTTTGTCAGGGTTTTTCAAAGCAGCTGTACTAATTTCGGGTAAGGAATAACCTTACCGCTGCTCAGGCTTTCTGAAGTAATTGCTTTTCTGTTCTCTCTCGCTATCTCTTTTTCAGAGGCCAGGTTTGCAAGCAGCTTGGCCTGTTTCTCATTTTCATGCCAAATTGCTCCTTCAGGTTCATCCCCTCCTCCAGGCTGAGAGAGGAGTATGTGGAGGAAATTGTCAGGCTGATGTTTCTTGACAGCCCTACAAAGCACTACTGCTTTCTAAGGAAAATAAAACAGAGCCAGACTGCCTTTTAACCAAAGCCCTGCCTCAGGATGCTGCCTGCCCAAAGGATGGGGTAGAGCAGAACTGGATCCTGCAGCAGTGTGCCACTTCCCTGAAATGCACAGACTTACCTAGAACAACAGAAGAGGGAGGAGCTGCAAAAGCTTTGGCCAGCCCCAAACCATTCAATCTTGCTCTTGTTAGGGTGCAGCAAGCCATTCCTTCAGCCCAGTTTCTCAGGCCTGCCCGGAGACAGACAGCAAGTGGAAGGGAGAATGCGCTGCTCAGGACTGATCTGAGCCTGCCCTTGGCTCTACTTGCAGCTGGACCGTGCTCGGTCACCAGTCCTGCTAAATCAACTGCCAGCTACGCTCAGGCAGCACTTAATTTATAATACAGACAAGGCCGCATACACTGTGAACGCACACTGTGAGCTACAGTTCTATATTTAGATGACATCTGCAGTGGGTTAGTCTGAGGGCAAGGACCCCTAAAGAAGTTGTCAACCCATAAGATCAGAAGGGAAGTTACAGTCTTGTGTGTGCTTTCAGGCTGCGGTGAGTGTGAGGAATTTACCTCGCCTGCCTTTTGCCACAGAGTAAGGGCGTGAATGTGAATTACCACACTAAAGTATCTGAAAGGCTTTAGGTTGACTCTCCAGCTTCTTCCTGGATGCTGATTTGCCCTTATCCTCTGGGTCCTTGGGTCTGATGCTTGCTCATCTTGTAGAGTAATTTGCATTTTGGTATATGATTCCAATAAATAATAATAACATTTTACATGTGTAAATGACTATAAAGTGCATGAGGGAAAGGAGAAGTAAACCCTTATCTTTTGAAAGAATATCAAAAAAACAGAGGATAATTTGGTCTGGAGCCAAAGGATATTTCCTCATTTTGAATCTAAAATGCTAAGAGAATTGTATTAAAAAGCATAATTATGGAAGAAAAAAGCTTTAGCTAAGGTTGTGTTGCTAAATATTCAAAATCACCTTCTGCACAAAATCTTACCCCTTCAAAAATCCTCTGAAATTAAGATAATGTATTCATTACAGTACTCAAAAGATTTCCATTTCAATTTATTGTCAAGGTTGAGAGGTTCTGAATAGGACTCCTGGGGAAAAGGGCAACTTTAGTATTAAAAATATAGGACTTTACTGCCTGAAAGTGATTTTCAAACACTGATTAATTCAGCCACAGAATAACAGAGAGGCATAGTGTTATTTAGGATAGCTGTGATTCCCTTGCATTTCCCATTTCATAGTGGGAAGCTGAGGCACAGGTGTTGAACACTTTCTTCAAAGCAACAGTCAATGGCAAGGCAGGTCTTGCACGAGATTCCTATACTTCAAGTATGAACACGCTATGAATACCTCACACAGGTTATTAGGAACTTTCCTAAATACCTCCTGTGCAATCAGAACAATATTAATTCTGCCTTCTGATGGTGAAAGGATGAATAATTGTCTCAGGGGAAGGAAGAACAGTTTCTTCATGACTCCTGTGGACCATTTGGACTCAAGTGGTTTTATTTTTTTTCACATTAAGGAAAAGAAATAGTTAGCCACACAAAAGCTGTAGATGACCAAAGTATCCATTTGCCTGGCTGCTTGCCTTCCACTCATGAAGAAGACTCATCCTAGCTCCTGAGTAGAGGTTTCTGCACAATAAACTACGACTCCTCATGAGTCTTTGAGTCTAGAATTGCAAACTGGAGGGAGATTATGGCCCCAAATGCAGTTCTGTGATGAAAAAATTTTGTGAACTGCAGCACTGGGAGCTGCTGGCTCAGTCCCCTATGGACAATGTGGAAGATGCAACCAAAGTCAAACTGTGTCCAAGAATTAAACTACAGCTGAGTTTTGAGAAAAAAAATCAGCCTACAGACAAGGAAAATTTGTTTTCCTTCAAAACAAGACCTGTCATTTTAGGTCAAGATGAAGTTGTGGGATAAGTACGAGTGTGGCTTCACCACATAACCCTCTAGTCAAGGCAAGCCATCTGTTTAAGTTCAACTATTACTATGCCAAGCTGAAGAGACAAAATGTCTGAGAGACCCTGAACCAATCTTTAAGAATAAAGGACACTTGTGCAAGCAACTGTCACCAGGCAACAGCCTCTGTAATAATTGGCTTGCTCCAGGAACAGGGAGGAGTTTTGAACAGAAAGGCCCAGATAAAATTTTGTTCTTGATGGATCTGAACCCCAAAAGACAGAGGATCTTGATCTGAGCCAAGGGGATGCCTTACATGATCTTACTTATGGAGAGAAAGGGGTTTTCCATCAACTAGAGTTTAAGGTTGGAATGAACTCTTCCAGATGAATCTCCTGCACATCCTGGTCTATGGATTTTGCCTAGTTCCTCTCCACTGATCCTGACCATGTATATCTGACAGTGTGGACTGTGTCCAGGAAAGACTTCAGTTGACTTTTGACATGAAGGACCTATCTAGACAGGTCAGATAAAAGGTTAATTTCTTTGTTTCTTTCCAGTTTGCGAGAGGTAAGAGGTGTGGAGAAACACTTATGGCCTAAATCAGCAGAGACTCGCTAGCATCTGAGATAAAATTCCACTAAGAAAATTGCTATAAACAAACGCGACTAGAAGACACTGAATCGTGTTTCCACAGACATTATTATTTAGTCGGACACAGTCTGATTTTATGAGTCACTGCCACTTCCATTGTGCAAACGAATGGCCAAATAGAGTTTTTGTAGAAGTAGATGCAATTTCAGCGGCTTCCCTATGGTGAAACCTACCTACACCACACTTGGATTTGACTAAGTGTACACAACATAGATAAGTTTACAAAGAAAACTCTCATAAGCATTAAATTGGTGGATGCCCCATCCCTGGAAGTGTTCAAGGCCAGCCTGGATGGGGCTTTGAGCAACCTGATCTAGTGGAAAGTTTTCTGCTCATGGGAGGGAGGGGTGGAACTTTTCCTTAAGTTCCTCAAAGATAAGATTATCCTTACCTTTAAGGTTGCTTCCAACCCAAGCCATTTTATGATTCTATGATTCTATGAAATTGTTCTGTCAGATCTATGATGAACACTCAGCCAAAGTTGTACACACTAAAAAATCCATTGAAAGAATATTTCCTACAGGTAGACAGTGCATTAATGAAATAAAGTATTTTCCTCAGATTGTGCCCGAAGAGAAATTAATTACTGGGGAACAAGAGAAGAAAAGGATCTCTACCTTCTGCAGTCTCAGAGTACTGTGCTATTTTTGCCTCTTGAAATCTCATTTCCATGAAACATTTCTGCAGAGTGCATATTTTCTAAACATGAATTCCTTAGCAGCCTTGCTAATATAAATGCCATAATTCCAGAATAAAGAGACAGTGCCCTGATCCAAAGGCCCTTGACTGGGAAAGGCTGTATTTCAAAGGAATCCTACTGCTCATGTTATGGCATTGTAAGTAACCACTGCCCAAGTGGGAGTCAGACTGACAGAGGGAGGCTTAAACTCCCTGAAGGTAGGTGGTGGGGAGGGTGTATGTTAATTCCAGTGGTAAAGGCTTAGTTCATGCCCAGAATATAAATACAACTCCATTTTGATTTTTTTTTTTTGTCCCCTGCTGGCTCATGATGATGCCAGATTCTGGTGTAACATTGTGAACAGCATTTGCTTGCAGTTGGTTTCAGTCAGGGGATTTTACAATAATAATGATGTAGCTTGCAAGGTGCTCCTAGAATTATGTATATGCTTTGAGCAGTGCCTCTTGAACGCTCCCTGCTTCTTCAACTCCTCTTCAATATCCTTTTTATCCCATCTGCACCACTCTCCCACCCTTCCTGCCACCCAGCAGATATAAGAAAAACATTTGGATTTTCCCCGTCAACCTCAAATTCTTCAGATTGGCACACATTTCTGCCTGAATACACTGAGAACACTACCCCTGGCAATGGGCTGCAGGTGAAATTCTCCCCCTGAGAAGTGGGACCCAGGGTCCGTGTCTGCTCCTGAAACCATCATGACAGAGTCACCCCTAGCAGGAGCTCTCTGGCTGCTGCTGTGGGAGATGCTGCGTCTCACCCCAGCATATCTGTGGAGTGGGCTAGCTCACTGACACCCTGGCTTTGTCCCAAGAGGATTGCTGCTAGTTATCTACAGTGAAGAACAAAACACCCAGGGATTTTATCACTGGAGAGAGACGCATGAAGAACCCTGTTTCTAGCACTTCTTTCTGTGAGACTTGAACTCACGGTCCTGTCCCACACCGCCAGCCTGTGATGCCATTCCATGCCTTCTGCTTTGGCAACGGAGGGGAAGCCAGCACAGGGGGACAGCTGTGTGCTTGAGAAATCATCTGCTCTTCACCCCAGCATCTGCCATCATTTTAATGCAGCACTCCCGCATCCACACAAGGTTTAGGTTTGTCAGCATCAGTCAGTCTTCTCCCCACAGGTGGAAGCCCTTCTTCTGGCATGCATAATATGGCAAGTGGTGTGCCAGAGGTGCCAATTTCTACAGCAGGCAGGTGAGACAGCCCTCACTCATGCCTCAGTCTCTGAGGAGCCAAAGTAGAGAGGGAAGAAAGCCTTCTCCACTGCTAGTGCAAGAGTGAGAAGAAAACAGAATTTGGTAATGTGTTTCTACAAAGTTGATATTACCCCTGGCATGAGCAACCAGACAATGCTCGGGACCCTGCAAGTTGCTTCCATTCTTAGGGGAAGTGGAGTCAGTCTTCTGTGTCTTTGATGGATCCCTGATCATTGACTAAGGCCACATAACTGTCTGGTTTTCATGGACACTGTAGGCCTTAAACAACATGAAGACCATCCTCTACCCACAGCCTTGGCTTGAATTGACAAGTCCTCCACCCCTGGAATATGTTTCGGTGCCAACACCTTTTCAAGCAATGCTGAAGACTTCCTCTGCTGCCATTCCCAGTTTCTATGGGCTTCTGGCTCTCCTCTCTCAAGCATGTAAACTCCCCTTGCTCCCACTGTGCCCTTAGCATGCCCCCCATTTTGGGCAGTGAATGACCACTTAGTCCAGCTCTCTGTCTCTGAAGAGGCCTTATTCTCTCCATAAAGCTCTTGGAAGAAACATCTCATGCTCCTTATGCCACAATAAAATGTGAAATATTACATACATTGACTTAATGCCTCAGAGACTCATTTACAGATCTACTGCAAAAGCACAGTGCTAATCTAGACATACATAGCATCACAACTGTCATCATGGGCTACAATGTGCTGAACTCTGCAAACACAGCAGTTTTCTCTCTCTCCTTGAGGCATAAACCAACAGCCTCTGCACAGAACGAACTCGGTGTGCATGGCTGTACCCCAAAGCAATGCCTCTTTTCTCCTTTGGGTCAGGGCAGAGAAGACATGCAATAAAGGGATTTACCCATTCAGATCCATCTGGCCAGTGCGCCTTGTCCTCAGAAACATCCTTCTGCCAGGCTGTGCCAGCGATGTCCTGTCTGGTTCCATATCACTTGCATCCAGGATGAGTCACTAGGCCCTTTGCAGGCACATTTCCACCCTGTCAGCCAGCTGTGGCTCAGGCTCTCATTAGCACAGAACATTCCTGGATTCACAAACAACCCTCAGAATGTGACACCACTTCCTCTCTTCAGGAACAAATAACTCAATGCGTGGGTTCAAAGTGGGACACTTGAATGCTCTTTGGTGGCTCCACACAAGGCAGGACTGAGCCTGGAGGCTGTGACACAGAAATGGGATTGTGCAGTGGAATTTGTGCTCAGACAGTTGCGTTGCTCCTCTCTGAAAGGTCCCTTTCCCCACCACAGACATCTCACGTTGCTCGGGGGTGGATCTTACACTGCCGTAGTCTGCACACCAAAGCATGTGTCAGAGTGTAAATTGAATGAGAACCACCTTGGAGAGGACTACAGGGGAAGATGGAAAAGGAAAATAGATGTCCAGAGGACAATGTCCTCACTCACAGATCAGAGATCTCATTGAGAGCAGTGATAGCAAGGTTCAAGTGAGACACTCATGAAAACATTTCTAAAGTCTTCATATGCTATGCTTTCATGGTTCAGTTTCTTACAAACTCCATTTAGAGACAGGAATTGTAAAGTGGCAGGGGATGGCTGTTGGAAAATGGGATTTTTGAATTTCAATTAACTTTCAGAGCAGACTTACTGCTCAATACAAACTTACACCTTTCCCCCATTTATAGTTGTATTAGAATGAAATCCAGTTGTCAGATGGGCAAGTTGGTCTAAAAACGCCCTTAAACCCAGAAGCCCAGCCCTCAATCCAAAACTACCCACAAAAGTACTTTTATTTTTAATTTCATTATTGTCTATCTCACCTATTAACATTCTGCTGGTATCTTCAGTACCGTAGGAACTGGCCAAGTCCCTTTTTTAAATCTCTCTGCAGAAACAAAAGCAATACTCTTGCTCTCGGTAAATACAGAAGTGCAGGTGCTCCTTGCAGATAAGGTAAAAAGGCAACTTCAAACATTAGTAAAATTTATGAGAGCCATGGCTGAATTTTTAGTACCTGGATTCCAGAAACAAGTACTGGGATATGAGTACATGTTTAATATTTGTCTTTATTTGAGCACAAAAATACGGGTTCAGAGACAGGTTATATGATGGGATTTCTCTGTTGTAAGAAAAGATGGCATTAAGGTTATTTTCAGGTCTATCAGACGTGAGTATCTGGTTTATTTTGCATTACAGGATCAAACATTATCAAAGGAGATGCCCATTTTGGGGCTAGCAGCTGAATTCCAGCAGTAGCAAGAGATCACAGACTAATTTCTTAAAAGATATAAAAATGATTGCTGTGAATCATTGAACACCTCAAACGAGGTGGCAGGATACAGGCACGCCACAGCCATCAGTCAAATCATGCTCACCGAGCACGGAGGAGTAGCACCAAAACCACACCGCTTCTCCATCCTACCTCCTCCCCACCAGATAAGACAAACCACAGTACTTTCAACCTTACTGTCAGCACTTTGTCATGTGCCACAAACACTGACAAGATTTATTCCCACTCCGCCAGCAGGTGCTACAAAGGGGCAAGCCAGACTCCAGTCCTTCATGCCCAGCCTCTTCCCATAGCACCATTGTGGGACTCCACATACAAAACTGTTCTATGTCCAAGGATGGAAGACCACACAGAGAGCTGCCAGGTCTTATCCCCCCAGGTTGGGACCCAGACAGAGGCCACGTTTGCAGAAATTATGCTGCTGTGAAAACCTAGCTTTCAAACCCCACGGCTCTGATTTCCAGGTCCGGCAGAGGGGGAGGGGGGGTAAAGAAGCTCACCAGGTGGTTTGGGGGATATGAAAGTTTTGTGCAAAGATGTCTGCAACAAAATATCTACCTCAGCGCAACCAGGAAGGTTGTCCCATGAATGACTACAATATTGGTTCCTGCTCTGGTCCCTAAAGGCATGTGGCCAGGAATGTTTAAAACTAATTAGCTACAATTAAGTGTTTTACACTCTTGTCAGCCCCATGCGATGAATTATTTCAGTTTCCCAGATCTTTTATGTGTTGCAGTTGAATTTCTTTTTTGATATCAAAGACTGCATTCTTTTTCTCAGTAATGTATTTTTAAGAGTGACAAGAGGTCGATAAAAACATGTAATTTAAGGATCCATAAATCCCACATAATTTAGCTTCATATACCATGCTCTAATAAAACAAGACATGCCAGTCAGGTGGTTTGCATGCAGGTATATACATCTATGTCTCTCGGTTGGCTTATGTTAGGCTCTGTGCTTATAATATCTGACAGTTATTTAACACTTTATTAGGAAAACCAAAATGCAATTAAATATTGTAATATGAGTCTCCATTCCTTGCGTTCAATTAAAAACAGTGGCTTGCTCCCAATTTTTGTGTGGGAAAGAAAGAAAAGACGGTGTTAATCTCTCCCTATCCCTTGCATTTTTTTTATAGGCATTTGTTGCAGTTAAACAAACAAGCAGTGTTTTTCTCTAGGCTTTCCTCTATAGACCTGGATGACTGTGACAGATAGTCAGCAACTAGCCTCAATAACAAATAACTTTTGGATATTTAACATGATCCTGTCTGGAAAAGAGAAAGCTGAGAAGCAGAGAGTCCTGATGCTCTCAGTGGGGACCTTCTTCCCCATATAAAGGACAGATCCACTAGCTAGACAGGCAGCTCTGAGCTGCCCAGCTGCTGAGCAGCCAGTCGGTGTGAAAAGTCAAGCAGCCACACTAATACGTCCCTCGATTGCAGCCAATGTCACACCAGGCCTGTAGAAGAAGCCAGGAGAAAACTTTCCTTCTGTAAAAGTGAGTGGCAAGCTGCTGAATCACTCTGGCAGGCAGGAGTCAGCATGTCTAGGGGAAGTGAAAGTCAACGTCTCCTGGAGGGAATATTAATAATAAAAACCAAGCAAGGACATTCAGGACTTGAAAAGATCTTTACATTTAGTAAAAAAAACATTCCAAATGTGACTCCATGCACAAATTAATATTTCAGGAACCATAAACCAATATTCATTTTATATTTATGATACAACATTATTCATCTACTAGTTTCAAAGTATTTTACAGCCGTGTGCTAATAAAGCATCTCATTTGCTGTGAAATGCAGCCATCTTGTTATGAGAGCACAGCAGTCGACAGGACTGTCAGGGCACAGGGGAAAAAAGCTGCCACCAAGGGAATTTGAGGGAGCTCAGTACTGCTGCTTTTCCTTTTACAGTCCTGGTTGGGCCCAAGAATTTGCAAGAGCTGGGGCTAGGGAGACAAGACAGGTGGAAAAAATAGGTATAACAACCACAGTTGAATAGAGACGTTTTAGACGCGTCAGATTGAAATCTGTCTGGTCCACTGCAGGTATATAAAGATGTAACAAATTATGCAAAACAGATTTTGTTGTCCTTCCTCTCAATCATGTCATAGCAGAAACTAGCATGGTCTGTCAGAAACAAAACACATGAGATCCCCTCCTTGCTGGTGGCTCATCCCCTCCTCAAAAGTGGAGAGGGAGCCACCATTTCTTCTTTCCATCCCTGGCAGCCTTCCCCTATCAGAGGAAAAGAGACACAATTTAACCCCTTGTTTACTGGGGATATTCATTACTCACAAGCCCATATGTATATCCACTCATTCCATAGGTTGAATTTATGTAAACTGTTATGCAAACAGTAACAACCAGTAATACTCTTCCCCCCACCAAAAAAAATGCAGAATGCAACACCTCTGCCACCAAACTAAATAATCCTGTGTGTATAAATATTCTTGAAATACAGAATTTGTATCAGAAGCAACAGAAGCTGTGATATGGCATGTGCTTTGTTACAGTCTAATGCAGATTAAAAGTAAAATAATGCACTCTCAGAGATACATACAGCCCCAAATCCAATTTTCTTCTCAAATAGAAATACAGTAAATAAAATAGGTATCCACAACAATCTACATAACTCCAAGCAATGCCACGTGCTTGGTTTTTTATGTCTTTAGGAATATATATGTACATATGTATGTACATACACATGAATATGAATTTGTTTACTCACGGATGGAGTTTACTTTTGGTCTCTTTATGAAGATTGAATACTTTTAAAATAAATATCTGAAATCAAGAGTGAAGGGAAAGGGGAAAAGAAACCCTTCAATTTTCATTTGGAAAAAGCTCCTCCTTACTGATAGAATTTCTGTTTGTTAAAAAATTTGCTACAAAGATGAAAGAAAATGTTAGCTGCAGCTTACCTACTGGTAAGTTGGTGGAAGTGTTTAAGTTAGCGGACACCAAGGACTGTTGATTTAGAGTATGACACTAACATGGGCCACTGGAGGGTTTTCAGTGGAGGGGTGCAGCATTTAACACGAGTCTTTCCAACTGCATATGGTATCTCAGAGAGCACTTGTAGCTTCCTGAGAAAGACCTCAGAGGTCCATAGGACAGTGACTCAGGTCATAGGTGTTAGCACTGTTTCACAAGACAGGGGAAGCAACCACCACTGAAGGACTTGCCTTGACAAAACCTCTCAGTCAGATGCTGCCAGTGCTGGGGTCAGCAACTTGCCCTCCCAGATCCCTCCTCCTCCATTCTAAGCACTGCCATAGGCTTGCTGCCCCTCTCAGTTCTGAAACTGCTCCTAATTTTATGGCATTTCTTCTATCTTTAAGCATATACTCAACACAGACTTTCTGAAAACACATCCCCCCTTGCCTCTGTGTACACTGAAGTATCAATCATGAGAGTGCTATGTAAATGCTTGCTGAGTACAGTGGACTATTTGGTGTAAAAATATTTGAGTCCAAAGGGGAATTACAAATACATCAGATGAACAATCCAGGGGAAGAGGCTAATTCAGCAAAGCTGATCTAGGACTGTGCAAGCAGACAAGAAGTTTGAGTTGAAGGGTGAGTCCCTGTCCTCTTTCAACATTATTAAAACTTACACCAACATGAAAATGTCTCCATCACAGGCTCCCTGGTAAAGTTGCAACACAAGCACCATAACCTAACCCCTAAGCATCTTTCTACACGTGGCTGCTCTCAGTTGATGCCTCTTGCAGGACAGGGAAGTCTCTCTCCTGTATCTTGCAGAGTAAGGGCAGGAAGCAGATCAGTGCTGTTCTCTTGATGATCACAGAGCCAATTAAGGACTGTCTTTCAGTGCCACAACTCAGGCAAAATCAAGAAGTCACATTTCACTCTAAGTACCTAATAATCTTTTTCTTCCATGATGCTTAACCATCAGTAAATAAAGGAAGAAAACTTTAGAAAGGACAGCTCTGACTTATCCAAATAGTACGCCAGTTCCTTTGCTCTTCTCTCACCTTGTTCAAGGTGTCACCCCTTCTTTTAGAGCACAGGACCTCATGCATCCTCATCACTGCCTAGAGCTGCTCCTGATCCTGGTCCACCCAGGCACCAACACAGGCAACAGCCCACAACTCTGCTGGACTCACTGCAATCTCCCCCTCAAGCACATGACAAGTGCAGCTCAGCTAACTCATGCCCCTTCAGAGGCACCCAGTACTATCTGCTGAGCATTTATATACCCTTCAGAGGAGGGAGAAGGCTCTGTAGGATGTGCTGGGATCACAGGTGGGTTTAGCATGGAACTGGTCACAGGCAGGGCCAGATGGCTCTGCAGGACTCATCGCAAACGGAGATCCCTGTACAGACTCTGGTTATCCAACGAATAATTACCATGTCCCTTTAGAATGTGCATAGAATGTGCCAGCCCAATTACAACACATGGAGCTGGAAGGGATGGTGCCATAAAACAGCAGCCAATAATGAAAATTAGCCCTGTGGGAGGCAGGGATGGAGAGACCTTAACTCTTCCTTTTCTTTTTTTCCTTCCCCTGTGTTTAGCTCCTTTCACTACTTCTCCCTCAACTTCTTTTCTTGTTTTTGCAATCACTGCACAGTTTTTTCAGTGGTTTTGGTTCTTGATGGATGCAGGCTTCTCCTTCTGTCAGGCAGGGGCAGAAATGCTCAAGGGTAGGACTGCCCCTTTTAAGCCAGTCACCCACGAAGGCAGCTTCAGATGGCCCACAAGAACTGACACAGCCCCATCTTGAAGCGTAATGCTCTTGTAAGGCTGCTTATGGCAACAGAAACTCAGCATTCGCTATGAATAATCACAGATTTTATTTATAGTGACAAAATGAGAGAGCCTTTTATGCAATATTGACTCAGGTTATGCAGGTCAATAGCAGCCAAGTCATAGTGACTCATACTGTGGAATTAAATATTTTAAACATAGCACAGTTATAATCTGAGACTGACTTGCCTTCAATAACTGCCTTGATCTCATTTTCCTCCTTCCCTCCCCAAAACAGACTAGGGAATTCAAAGTATCCCATGTAATAACAGCACCTGATGATCAAAGACACAGAAAGGCGTGCTCACGCTGTCTTTTGGAAGAGTTTTGCCTAGTGATCTATAGAAAACAAGATGCAGCTGTGGTACCAGGACACCATTTTTGCAGGGGCATATAGTTGCTGCTCTTACAGCAAGCACAGTTTACCTGAGGACCAAGGTAGCTGAATGATTCATGCAAGGTCGTTGAGAAAAACAAATAGAAGAGCTGAGGATGGAGTTTTAAAGCTCTGGGTACAAGGCCCCACCAGGGAGTTGCCTGGAAGTTTTACAGCTCAGATGACTGAAGAGAAAGTAATGCTTACTGAAGCCTTTTGACCTGTGTTCATATGCAATGAAGGACCCATATATTTGGTCCAGGCAGAGGTCCTGCTGTCCCAGTGTATCTTTAAAGAAGCTGTGCTAAAGCATCCCCCACTGGAAGTGTAAGCTGGTAAAAGGCCTACCCTAAAGTGAAGCCTGGAATAAAAGCATCAGAGAAACAGCACCATTTGGACTGAAAGACCTGAGAGTTACGCTGTGAAAAGTTCAGACCAGTCATCAGAGAGGATTCGAGTTCTGTACGGTCAAAACCTGTGCACCAATGTGTCCCAAGTCCAAGGAGAATCCACCTGGCCTTGCCCGCTATCTAGGAACAGAGAAGAATCACTGCACAAATCTATCAGAAATGACAGGAAAGAAGGAATGTAATGAGGACACAGGTTTCTTTGTGATTATAAATTACCTTCTATATAAGTTTTCATGAAATGAAAATCTCCCTTATTTTTTACCTTATCGGGTTAACTTTGGTTCTCCCTGAATACATGGACTCAAACTACAGACCTGAAACAACTTATGAGTCAGGGTAAATTGGGAACAACCCTGCTGGTGGCCACAGTGCCTCGACTGCTGGAAGGCAATTCGGACTCTGTTTGCCTTGCATCGCTTTGGGGTATTGATCGACCCCTGCACTGCCAGCACACCAACCACACTCTGGCACAGCAGGCACTGAGGCAGAAAGTTCAGTGCCTCTGTCAGCCCCAGGAGGTGATGTGTGCTCTGCAACTGGTTTTTAAATATACCATTCAAAATGGCTTCATGAGACTATGCAGTACGCAAGCTGAAACCATTTTTCACGCTAACATATCTTCAGTGTGTCTTTTATTTTTCTCCCCAGTAAAACTGACCAGAAGAGCAAATAAACTGAGACAAGGACTAAATTGCTCTGATTCAAGTCTTTCCCATTTGGAAGGGGCGTTATTGGAACAATGTATGTAATAAAGCGATGCTTGTTTACATGACTTTTCCATTAGCAGAGGAGAATTTGTGGGAGATGTAAGCTTTTCCAGACATTCAATTAGAGCTGTTTAATGAAACATTATAACTAAAGCATCAGGGTATTAAAGGGTGATTTGCCACAGCTTATTGCTTAGTTAGAAGAGAACATTTTAAGTAAGTGTAAGAGATCGAGCCTATAGTCTCTTTCTACACATCCCAATACTTAACAGCACATACCATCTTCTCTGCGTTATTACCCAGACCATAGTCACTATTTCCATGAGGTCCATGACAGCCACACTAAGTCTGCTCAAGGAAGGAAAGGCTTCACTCAGCAGTCTCTAGTTACAGGGCTAGGTCCTTCAAGGGCAGCAGTGACTGTGTTGGTGAAGGTATCATTGCTATATGTCATGTAGAACCTTTGGCCTGAGCAATGGAACGCCTTTTACTAAAAAAACAACAAATGTTCAGCTAAAAACTGACGTAATTTCTTCCCTCTCCAGCAGAGCCACTTCTGCAGCAGGAAGGTACGAAAGGACTTATCCATTTACTCTGCAACCAAAACATGTTTACCTCTGAAGGAGCAATAACTCTCTACAGCTGTGCTAATGTGGCCAAAGTGGTAGGAAAAAAAACTCTGATGTAAGACTTGAATGTCACCCATCACCTGGGAACTCATCAAAGGGATTTATTGTGCTCTCTTCTGTCCAGCCAAGCCTGTTTGGCTGCTGAGTAAAGATAGCTCTTAGTATTTTTTGGGTCAATGTGATACCAGGAAAAAACTGTCTCCTACAGCACCAGCAGTCATCTTATCAGGTGTGACTGCGCTCATTATAGGGAAGGATGCATAAAGCAGGAGGAATTTGTAGTTCATCATATCGATAAACCTGTTGACAAGCCAGCATACTCTAGAGAAGCCCACTGCAAATGGAAATGGAGGTCAGAGTTGGTCAGGATGCTCCCCTCATGGTCTGAGTATCAGAAAGCATTGATAGCCACCATGCTGCCAAGTGGAAGCATCACTTGCTCTAAGTCAGTTATTGATTCTTCATATAACTGCTTCATGTGTAATTAAGTCTCTAGAGAGCATAAGGGAGAAAAATAACTTTGGAAAGGAAAAGTATCAATAGCTGTGCCTGAGGTTCTGAAGAGTTTTATGGATTCAGGGTAATGGAACAAACACGATGAGCTTCCCTAGTAGAGAAATTATGTTTTTACATAAAAAGCCACGTGGAAGTCAAATTATGGTCACTACCACTTCAAATGGAGTTATAAAAGGGAGGAATTTGTACCCCAGAGTTTGGCTTTTGGACATATTTTTATAAATAGTAAGTTCTGCTGAGGATATATTGGATACAGCAGCCCATGGCTGGCCCAGCTTTCCCTGGTAGGGCAAAGGTGTTCTGCCCTAGCACTAATACATGCTTCAGACTCTAAGCAAAAGTTCTGTGGCCTCTCTTTTTAGTAGTTTTCCACTACTGGAACTCAATTCTAGTAATGAACTTGAACTCCATCATCACCAGGCAGAAAAAGTGTGCATTTCTATTCTAAAAGCCCTGGCTCTTCCACACCAATAGGCCAGGAACACTAATAGCTGCCATTAGCTAATAGCACTTGGACAATCTTTATGGGTCAGCTGTGAGTTTGTGCATGACATCCATACGTGACACAAGGAAAGAAGTTCCCTGCACAGAAAATTAAGAAAAGAAAAAAAAAGTAAAGAAGTAAACGACATGGGAGGGAAGCCAAATACAAGAAATACAAGTGATTACATGACACCAACATGGCCAATGTAGTTTTCACTATTTTGAAGGACTTCGTGACCCCACAGTTCTTACATTTAGCGTTACAAAACTGAGAAACTCTGCCACAGGAAAAAATGTTAAATGCACTAAGATGTTCTCAGAGTAAATGTATGAATAGCTTGATTTGTCCTGATGGATGGATAGACATTGTCACAGTTCACTTCATCTGACAGAACTAAGATTCATATACGGTACAAATTGATTCAGAAAAGACAAGACTGTCACATGCTATTACTGCTACATTTGATCTTAATAACTATGTACTATAAACAGATTTTGGTGCATGGCTGCTTCCAAGGGAAAAATTGAGTAGAAGCCCAGCAAGAATCGAAAAACTTTCCTGAGTATGCTCCCCTTTGAACACCCTGAGCATTCTGAAGGGTGAGAAGAATTAAGTTAAATCTTGTCCTGCTTTCCTCCTTTTGTCCACCCTATCATCACTGCATTTGGTGCTCCTAAAGGCTTTGCTAAATGCCAGGGAAGGAAGGATCTGTGCTGCGTGTGGCTTCCTGATGTTGAAATCAAACACTCTTACAGCTTTGAGTTCTTCTTCTCATACCCTGTTAAGAGGAGAAATTCTGGATTTTGTTTATCTTCTTATGCAAGACAAGCAGGGTTTTAGGGCTTTTCCTGTGTATTTCACCCACTTATCACAGTTTCATTGCCTGGACATACAGAATGGTTTCAGGAAGAGGAATTTAAATTCCTTTAAAGGGGTATTACTAAAGAGTAATGCAAGGCAGTTAACCCATATCTCAAATACAAAATTAAAAAAAAAAATAAATAAAATATTCAGTGGTAACACAGAGGCCTGGGTGACCACCTCCTTTCCCTCACCTGCTGCATGCCACAGCAAAGGCTGGACAAAGGATTCCACAGGTTCTGCAGCTGGTGACATGGTTCACTACTGGGAGATGCTCCAGCATCTCAGGACAAATGTCCAGCCTGGTTCACAAAAACCCTGCCCTGTGTCCAAGGAGATGAGACGCTGTCCTTGGCCCTACTCAGCACTTGCAAGGTGATCCTGGATGCATGACTGCCTGTCTCTTTGCCAGCAGTAGAGCAGTCTCCCATGAGGAATGGCGGGGAAAAAAAGACGTATTTGTTTATGTGTGATCAGTCACTGAATATATTTGCTTTTTTTTTTTCTCATGAATAGCCCTTATTTTTTCTTGGGCACTTCCTGCCAATGAGAACAGAGGAGAAGGGAAACAAGGTGTAATCTAGGTCTTAGCAAAACTCACCCTTTGCAGTCAGAAAAGCCCTAAACATATTCCTTTTCCTTTCTCTTCCTTTTCTCTTCTGAAGCAAACAATCAAACACAATCCACCTGGGAGTGTGATTGATCATAAAATCTCTCTGTCTAATCACCATGCCCAAAAAGATTTTTGTCTTCTTATAATTACGTGGAGCACAGAAGTTTTAGCAACATAAATTAACTGAGTGAGAAATCCCTTGGAGTCCCACAGCCCCTTATCTGATGGGCAACCTCACTCCTGCACAAAGCAGAAGTTAAAATTGGTTGAAACCAACTGTCAAGGGCAACCGGTCTGATATCAGAATATCACACTTCTTTCCACTTCCTTCTCCTCTCCTTCTCCCAACACTTGTGGGCATAGGCACGTGTGCACTTGCACACACTTAGCCCAGTTTCCTTATCCATGTGGCTTATCGCTAGCGGATTTTGACAGCTATACAGGTGAAGGCTGTGAGCTGGGTATCTTTACCAAGAAAAATACTTAACTGTAGTGTGGCAAGCTAGACGATGAGAGAATTGGAAGGACATAATGAAGAAAGCATTGGCAAGTGAAAAGATGAAGTGGGTAAGTAAAGAAGAAGGAGCCTTTGACAAAAATGCACAACAAATAGAGGAATGCAAAAGATTGTTTCTATGGCAATGTAAGTAAGACTGTGAAACTGCCGCCTGCAAGCAAATGTATTTAAAATGAAACATGAGGTAACTGAGGTAACGGAGTCTGTGTCACTAATGGTAAAGCAATTTAGCAGCACCAAGTCTTCAGCATCCCCCACCCCTTCACCACCAGCTGCTATGTGACAGCACTGCCCAGATTTCAGCACTGGGAACCTTGTCCTGGTAGCCATGGCCAGGGAGCACCATTTGGGTTGCAGGGCTGTCCCTCCCCCACAGCACACAGCCTTCCAGTAGAGGAGGTCCTTGCCAACACCGCAGCCAATCCTTGCTGAGAAAAGCCACCCTGTTCTGCTCCCACTTCCCCCCAGCACTGCCCTGGAGGTGTCCATGGTCCCCAGCCATGCAGGGGTATCAGGGGTGTCATCACAGCAGCTTCAGCCAGGCCCATCTACTCTCCGTCCCCACCAGCTTCATCCGCTGGTGACAGAGCCAGCTTCCAAGTGGGACCTGGGCTCCTCTCAGGGCTCACCAGTGGCCTCCCAGCTGATGACAGATTTTTGGCAGAGAGCTTTCAGTCTGGGGAGGGGAGATGAAAAGGGGTCAGCTGGACCAAGGAGAGGGGAAGGCTTCCTTTCAGAAGCCTTTTGAAGCACAGATCTTAAGAGAAGACAGGACAGGATTTGGCTGCGCTGAAATAGGGATGTCATGGACAGGCAGTGATGCTTGTGGAGTTTCTCAGGTAGGTGAGCCACTGAGGTGACTTTGTAAATGGACATGAGTGAGGTCTGGGCTCAGCTCACAATAGGTCCTGTGCATGTCATGTAATGGCACCTCCTCCATCAAAGTCTTCATGGCAGCACTGGTCTGCAAGGGCAGGCAAGGGAGTCAAGTCTCCTCACATATAGATCAGGCTTGTGGCTTGATCCAGCCACGCCGACTTGAATAATCCTTTCCTGTACAGTTTTTGGCATTCTCAAAAATTTAGCGTTTTAGACTCATGCTGAATCCCTAGTTGACCTCTGTAATGGAATTTGCTCTTCTCTCTCTTGCTGCTGCTTTCTTGGCCACATGGCTGCCTGCACCCTTCCTCTGAGGCCAGGGAGCCTTTCTGGAAAGGGGTGGCAGGTTAGGTAGGCAGAGACAGGTACTCAAGGTAGCCCTGTTATAAACATGAGCTGCCTCCCTTCTCACATCCCCAGTGCCATCAGCTTACCAGCACCCTGTTAAGCCTTCCCCTGTTAAGCCTTTCAACTGATCCTTGCCTTGGATCAGTGACAAGAGTTTGCTAAGACCTTGAAACCGTGCACACTGTAAAATAAAATGTTACTTTGTATGTGACAAATTAGAATTAATTTTTAGGTCAAATAGACAAATAAAAGCTTAAAACGGGGGAAATAAACTCAAATACAGCTACCAGGCTGTATGAACCTGCTCCTAATCTGCTGCAAGGAATGCAAGACTATTAATAAATTAAATCAGCCTTTCCTCCAGATGACCTTTCTCTGAGACCCTTGCTACTCTTTTCTGGAGACATACAAGACCTTCCTTTCCAAAACCAGGACGCAAACAAGAAACCATCCAGGTACTTACCTCCATGTACTGGGAGGCAGGTGGCCAGCTGCCAGAGCCCTGGCTCTCCTAGCCTGAGAGACCAGCCCCAGCAAGCTGTCTGTGTTATACATCAGCATCAGAAGCAACAGGCAAAAGATGATAGATACACTTGTCTAAATTAAATGTTGCCGAGTGGTTCTTAAGTAAAGGGCTCACAGGAAGAGTGTAAGATGCAAATTGAAGTGCAGAGAGAGTGCTTCAACAGGCATTCTTATCCGTTGTGCTGCTAGATGCCCCTCTTTCAGCTGTGTGACACTTCAGTTCCCTAAATTCTATTATGCCTTATTTATTTCCATTTTCTGAATAGTAAGAGCTGTAACCTAGCACCTCAGGCACTGGGCTGAGGCTTTGGAGAGCTGGATCTGGCTTGCGGCTGTGCATGCAGCATGGCAATGCCTTTATTGAAAGCATGGGGATAATACATCCATGCTGCAACTAAATCCAGGTTGTAAGAGCCTCATATGAGGGTCCATTGAGTGCTGAGGGCTTATGCTGTTACATGTATTGCCTTTGAATTAAACTCAACCTTTTTTTTTTTTTAACTTAAGTCAGCCGTTTTACTCTTAGTGTTCTTATTTTCACTATGCCACTGCCATTTATCAAAATACAGTTGGTGTCAGCTATATTTCTCTGCTGTCAATCTGAGCAAAACAGCAGCAAATGAGGCCCTTTCCTTTTAATTAGTTGTCTTTGTTCCCCCCAAAAAGGTGTATCTGGATATAGTTTCCACTATACTAATCAAGGGGTATAAAGCCTTCCCACTGCAGTTCCTCTCTCCACGATGTTGCACAGACACTAGTTCTTTAGTTCTGGCTGTCCCTTTTCTGCTAGTTACAGGAGAGTGCCCATGACTATAAATACACTACATATTCAAGGAATGGAAGCCATGGTGGGGCCTGAAACATTCTCAGTTCATAATACCTGCTTCTGTTTCTCAGTGATCCAGATTTCACTTCACCTATACTCTTCCCTCCCACCTTACCCTCAGCCTGCTGCTAGGATGGGCTGAAAGACACCTTTCTTGTTAGCATCAAACACTCCCAATTCTCTCTTTTCTTCTTCCCTTCAAGTTCAGGGGTTTTTTTGGTGGTTCGGGTTTTGTGTTTAAAAACAGTCCTTGTGGAAGCAGCCTGCCTGACAGCCTGCTGGCTAAAATCTGCTGATTATCCACAGAATAGGAATGTCTTGTGTCACTGAAGCTTTCTTATTCTCATTACCTACATGCAGCTAGTTTGCTCTGCTGAAGCACCTCTAGGGGTGAACGCATACTTCTGTCTCTAAGCTAAATCCAATCCCTGATCTCTTTGCAGAGACTAACAACAAGGGAGAGATTTGGCATGATTGATGGGAACCAAATGAATAATTCATGGAAGATCATTTATTTTGATGAATTTTATCCTCTTTTTCTGTTTGCAAATTGTCTGCAAGTAGCTTATGAACATCTCAAATGTATATGGGATTTGAAATTAACTGCTGGATACTTTCCGCAAATAACTCCTAGCCTGCAGATTGCTCATGAACCATTCAGCAGAAGCATTTGAAATTTCAGATTCTAGCCACGTCAATTAGCTCTGATTGTTTTCATGAGCCATAAGCTCGTCCACAATGCTGGTGTAAATGCAAAAGAGCTAATGGATCGTGCTGGGGCATGACTCCAGGTTGACTTTGGTGTTACCAGCCCCAGAGTCTGCCCAGAGAACATTTTTATTCTCCAAGCAGGAAGGTAACATTTAAAATCAAGTGTCCTTGGTGACCAGGAGAAGATAGTAAAACAAAATAATTTTATTTTTCCATTTATTTTCCACAAATCATAAAATGCTTTGTTCCAGTAACTATCCTGACTAGTAAACATCCATATCTTTAATATGCCTGGCTATCAGTCAGAAACCTGTCATTTCTTACCTGATACATTTCCCATCAGTTACTATGACATTCCCACTTCTAGAAATCCATTCAATGAGTTTGCTAAAGCAAATGCAGGACCAGATTCACCATCAAACTCTCTCAGCTTCACATCAGTGATGCTTCACTGAAGTCAGGGGTGTAAAACTGGCAGGTTACAACAGAAGACTCTATTGGGAGAAATAACTTTTGTTTTAATATTTGTCAACAGTCTTGTAGTAAAGCAGACCAAGAGAGGGCTTTGGTTGATGGAATGCTATTTTTGGGAATCCTCAGACCTCTCCTTGAACTGGACAAATCTGGATACATGCCCATTTAGTGAATATTCATCTGAAACTAGTGCTTCTTGTGCCAAATTCCTGCTGGCTTTCCAGGGACCACCATGTCTATTTTACACAATGTCATAAATGACCAAGCAGCTGGTAGACCCTGTCAGAGCCTGTCATGCTATTCGTGGGAGTACATATGAACAAATACACCAGCAGTGAAAGGCCAAGCCACTGTCTCCCAGATTCACAGCTAAGCGAACAGATAAGAGTTTGTCTTAACTTGCAGCTGAAAATCTGACTGAAAATCCCCAATCAGGTTATCTTGCTTCAGCAAGACCCCAGCTACTCAAAAGTCAAGACACGCTAACCCATCCAAGCTCTGAGTGACAGCTGGATATTGGTTTTCTCCAAACTACTCCGGCTGCAAACAACATGCAGCACAGTGAAGAGAACAGGGAATTCTTCATCAATGGGAATTAGCAGCTGATGCTGCTCCATCTCTACCTTTCCACTTCTCTGCACCCCCGGAATCACTGATATCAGACCTGCTGCCAGCCTCCAGGCACTTTCTCCTTTTGTCACATCTGTGTTTCACCAGGCCTGCATCATACTTGTTTTCTTGGTCTGATTCTATTGCATCAGAAATGCAACAGAAGGAGGAGGACACAGGATGACAAACTCTAGTACCCTTTGCTGCACACCAACAGAGGCGGAGGAAGGTGCTGTGCCAGGGTGGGGGGTGGCATTTCCTCAGAGCAGAGCGTAAACTGTGTGGCACTCCCAACGCACCCCACATTTTGTGTCAGCCTTTTGTTGAAATACTTGTAAGCTTGTCATTGCCAAAGTCTTTTTGGCAGCCAAGTCTTAAATATAGACTCTGATCACAACTGCACATGCTGTACAATCAGCCTAAAAACTGATTAACTTTTGTATAAGCTTATTTTCAGGGGGCAATTCAAGATGTGGGAGCTGGTACCAGCTTAAGGTCTGAGACTGTGTCTCTTTGCCATGCATACCATAAAAACTGTGTTTGGTGTACTTAAAAGAGAACCAAATTATATATAATAGGAAATTATGAAGGAGAACCATGGAACAGCCATCATAAATTAGGTGGACTATTAGGCTATATTACATATACATGTATATATAATCTGATGGAATGAACTGCTGTGAAAATGTTTATTTTGCTGAGGAGTCTTCATGTGTTTTATTACTCAGTAGTTTTATTCATCAACAGGAAGGTTTTAATTTCATTTTGAGAAAAGGACAGAAGGGAAAAATAAACCACTCCAGCTCATAACATTTCTGTAGAAGGAAAAGGATGGTGGGGGAGAAGGAGGCATTCATCAGTGTATGTATCCAAATCCATCTCTAAAGTAGCCTCTGAGTTCAGTTCAGGCACATTAGGGTAGATGTCAGTAACATGGCTAGTTCAGGACAGCAGTCATACCTCGTGACACGGAGGCTGATCTACAGCAAGGTCTACAGCTGAGGTCCAGCAAAATAATTCCCCTCTGGAACTGAACTCCAGAGAATTCTTCACCTTTGCTTGAAAGTTTTAGCACTCACCATGCTGGGAGGCAGAGTTTGGCTTGATGGCCTTTTGATCTCTTCTGGTTCTTTAATTGCACACTGAATTTCTGAGCAACTGGACATTATTTTCCATGCAATCCTCCCTACAAAAATAACCCCTTTATTGGTCCATAGTCCCCAGTGGTCATATTTCATATACCAAGTCCCCAGTGTTTCTCACTGACTCCTGGTGCACTGAAAGTGAACTGTAAAGCAGCTAGTGTTTGAACAGCTGCCAGGAAGCGCTCCTACTCGAAGGGCTTGCTTTCCCAGGCAGTGGGTGTTTCATCTTTAAAATCAATCTGATGCATTGGCACAAGCCCAGACAGTGTTAGTCCATCTGCTGCCTAACTCTCCCGGTTTGTTTGCAGAGGCTTGCTGTCAGCTGTTCAAATCTCTCTTTTTCCTCTCCAAGGAATTTCCTTTTTTTTTCCCCAAAGCCTCCACCAGGATCCCATTAATCCCCACTTTACTTTCTCTTTCTTAATCAGCTTCCCAAAAGCCATGGAAAGAAGCTTAGGAGCACACAGTGCAATTAACACTACGTCTTATTTAGCTGGCATGGTGAGCACTGTACAATGGGGTAGGTGAGGCAGGAGAAGCTCAGGTTTCTAAGTCAGTGTTTGGCACAGTCAATCCCTGAGCCAAACACCATTTCCCTGTGGAGCTAGAGAATAGGATCCTACATCCCACACTTTCCTCCCACCTATTGCAGAAAACAGCAGACTTCCAATCACTCCTGGTAAAAGACCAGTAGAAGACCCTCACCCGCTGCCTAGTGGTGGTTTCAGACAAACTACCACCACCTAGAATCATAGAATCAGCTGGGTTGGAAGGGATCTCCAAGATCATCAAGTCCAATCCTTGATCCACTACCGATGTGGTTACTAGACCGTGGCACTAAGTGCCACATCCAGTCTCATCTTAAAAACCTCCAGGGACAGTGAATCCACCACTTCCCTGGGCAGCCCATTCCAATGCCTGATTACCCTCTCTGTAAAGAATTTCTTCCTAATATCTAACCTAAACCTCCCCTGGCACAGCTTAAGACCATGTCCTCTTGTCTTACTGATAGCAGCCTGGGAGAAGAGACCAACTCCCACCTGGCTACAACCTCCTTTCAGATAGTTGTAGAGAGTGAGGAGGTCTCACCTGAGCCTCCTCTTCTCCAGGTTGAACAACCCCAGCTCCCTCAGCCTCTCCTCACAGGACTTGTGCTCGAGTCCTTTCACCAGCCTTGTTGCTCTTCTCTGGATCTGTTCCAGCACCTCGATATCCTTCCTGAACTGAGGGGCCCAGAACTGGACACAGTACTCCAGGTGTGGCCCCACCAGCACTGAGTACAGGGGAAGAATCACTTCCCTGGTCCTGCTGGACACACTGTACCTGCTACAGGCCAGGATGCCATTGGCTTTCTTGGCCACCTGGGCACACTGCTGGCTCATGTTCAGCTTCCTATCAATCCAAACTCCCAGGTCCCTTTCTGCCTGGCTGCTCTCCAGCCACTCTGTTCCCAGCCTGTAGCACTGCATGGGGTTGTTGTGGCCAAAGTGGAGGACCTGGCACTTGGTCTTGCTGAACCTCATCCCGTTGGAATCAACCCAATTCCCCAGCCTGTCCAGGTCCCTCTGCAGAGCCCTCCTGCCTTCCAGCAGATCAACACTCCCCCTCAACTTAGTGTCATCTGCAAATTTTCTGATGGTGGACTCAATCCCCTCATCTAAATCACCCATAAAGGTATTAAGCAGAACTGGGCCCAACACTGATCCCTGGGGGACACCACTAGTGACCAGACACCAATCGGATGCAGTGCCGTTCACCACCATGCTTTGGGCCCAGCCCTCCAGCCAGTTCCTAACCCAGCACAGAGTGCCCCTGTCCAAGCCATGGGCTACCAGCTTTTCCAGAAGTATGCTGTGGGAGATGATGTCAAAGGCTTTGCTGAAGTCCAGGTAGACACATCCACAGCCTTCCCTTCATCCACCGGGCAGGTCACCTGATCATAAAAGGAGATCAGGTTGGTCAGACAGGACCTGCCCTTCCTAAACCGTGCTGACTGGGTACTTGTATCAGAAAGATAGCTACTGCGAGGACTTCTGGGACTGTGTGAAAGATAACACTGCTGGTGGATGCAGCAACGTGTTCTGTGGCTGCTAGCCACCAGTCTGAAGGGATATGATTTTCATAGTCCACTGAGTGCCTGGAGTCCCTGGGAGGGGCTTTCAGAGCTGCATGACAAGTTAACAGTCTGCGAATACAGCGCCAAACCTGCCCCAACAGAATTTGGAGAGGCATCTACCACATAAAATCTGGCTGACCTCAGGTGTCTGCTAGAGGAACAAGGTTCTACATCACACTTTACACCAACTCCATGCCTACCCCCCTTCACCACCTTCTGAAGACCTCATCTAGGGAGGAGACCATGTCCCAGCCAAATAAGGTTTAGGGCTGTTCAATCTCTTGTGTGGAGCCCAATTAGTTGCAGCAGCAGGATGTGCCTTGTGCATGCCCTGGTTTACTACTGAGTGACACGACACAATAGTCCTCTGGGAAGAGCCGCAGCCAAACCCTTCTCTCCTTCTCAGTGCAGAGCAGAGGTGAGCACCAGCATGGACAGGCACTGATCATAACCTTACAGGAAAGCCACTTGAGGACGGTGCTGTTTTCCCTTTAGGGCTTCCCACCTCCCCTGGAAGAGGGGGAGAGATAGGATAGGCCTTATCAGCATCCAGTTTTTCTCTTTCCCTGCCTCCTGCTTGTGGCCACGCTGTACAACACAGTGCTTTGGCCTTGATGTGCAGTGCTCCTCCTGCTCCAGCCCTGAACAAAGACAGCCATTCAGCCCAGACTGCGCAATGGCTTAGTGCTACAGATGAACATCTACCATTGTTGCCAGCACTGCAGCCCAGAGAAATTAAATGCAAATTGTCTTTGTTCCCGAGCACAGACACCCATTTCTTCAGCCCCAGCAGCCAAACAAACACCCTCTGTGCTCCCCATTTTTTCCCTGCGTATCACCTGCTTGTCAGCTAATACCCGGCTAGGCTGCAGGATTTAGCCTTGGGCACAGCCTGCTCATGCACAACAGCATACAGATAATCTTCTAAGGCTGTAGCTGCGCATATATCTTGTATGGTGGGATGTGTCTCAAAATAAAAACATCAAAGGTCAGATAGGGGTCAGCAAGCAACACATCTAAAAGGTAGCAGGTTTCCTGCTCATAGGGGAAAAGCATCACTGTTTCGAAAACTGGCCATCCAAAAGTCTACAGCTGGGGCAACAGTAGTATCATGCCTCCAAACCTTGATGCAAGAAATCATACTTCTCCTGCCATTGTCCCTTGTATCCAGCAATAAAAGGATAAAATTAAGCCAATGAAAGTCAGGCTTGAGATCAAAGAAAAATTCCTATGACATTAATCTTTAAAGGTAGGAAATAACTTCCCGAGGACACTGAGAAAGCCCTGGTTTTGCAGTGCTTAATCCTTTGACAGAAGAAAACAAACAGCATGCAAAAAAATCCAACTTTTGACAGAACAGGTGACACACCATACAATATAAAGATCTTGGTTTGCCAAGACACTTCTAACATAACAGAGGCACTCTTCCTGTGAGACCCCTGAATACACAAATCCCTGTATTCCCACTATAAACAACTGGATTTCTGGCAAACACAGTCTAAACCCCTGCCTACTGCAGCTCTGTCTCCTTGAGACTGGATCCTAAATACTATTGAGACAGTTCGGTCTCGTGATAACAACAATGTGCCCCTCCTCTCACAGTTCAGATACTTGATTAGTTGCTACAGCTCAAGAAGATGCTGCTTATCTGCCAAGCTGCAGCAGCAGACTGCACACACACTTAGCCTACCACAAAAGTGAGATAAAAATGTACTTGCTTAAATCTTTTTCATTGTGGCTTACACAAGCACGCTTTACCTCATGTTTGGTCACAGTGCTCTTGCCTGCCTGAGCCTCCAGCTCATAGCAGGTTGTGCTTTTAGATCCACAAATCACAGGTTCAAGCCTAGGTGATGATGATGATGATGATGATTAGGCCTAAGGCCATGATGTTATAACAGTGAACACAAGATCTGCACAGAGCTGACAGCAAGAATAAGGTTTGGATTTTATATCAGGCTTATCACCATGGTATCTGATCACCTCTATCCACTATCAAGTATCACCTCTGTATAGGAAAAACATTCAGGTCACCAGCTTTGCAATTTGTGAGCAATGAGGCAGACAAATCTCTAGTTTAGAATAGATGAACATCCAAATGGCTGATGCATAAAATGGGAAGCTTTATTTAAAACAACCAAATATGAGTTTTCCCCTCACATTCAGAAATCTTCATCACCTGCACATTAGCTCACTGGCTTCTTTAAACACACACAGATATTTTCTCTCACAATGCATCAAGGGAAAACTCCTTTTCCATGAGTCAGCTCCTGGTAGAGAGCACAGAAAGCTGGATAGTCCTCTGCCAAGAGGAAATGATTAAAGCAAAAATCAGCCAAAACCATACAGTGACAAAACGTTGGGGTTCCCCTCTCTCCTCATAAGGGCAGGGCAGAGTTCTTGCAGACATTGAGAATCTTTCATTGGCTACCTGTGGTAGTAAATCTGCATCATATGAGAAACTGTGGTTTAAACATGTTTCAAAATGGCTTTTTGTAGTTTCTTTGCAAACACATGCTTCTTCTTCCCAACACCCCCCCCAGCAACTCTTATCTCCCATGCAGGAGTGTCCTGAGGACTCCTCATTGGACCTTGTTAACCCCTTCCTATTGGTTGTTAACCCCTTCCCGCAATTGGTAATTGAGTACTCTGTGAATCCTCCTAAGCCTATAAATGTAACCCCCCCAACAATAAACTCTCTCTCGCCTCCTCTACACACCAGTGTGTTGTCTCTGTGGCTACCATGGGACCACGTGGGTGAGGGGAGGGGAGAGCACCTCTCCCCTCCAGGCTCAGGACCTGAAGAAACCCCTGGCCTGGAGTCCCCCCTCCCTATCCACATTAAGCCGTCAGAAATGGTTCCTCAGATGGAAATGGAACTAGAACTGGGCCGCCCCACGCCATGGGGGGAAAGAGATCCAGAGCTACCAAAATGCAGATTAGTACATTTGATTAATTCTTAGTTGTGGAAATACCCAGTCCAAGACAGAAGAAACAAAAGGATGAACACAGTAGCATGGTTTAATGCAGATGGCATACCATTAGACTGGCAAATGGCAGGGCTTATAATTTTCATGCTGTTGCAGAAGACCCCCAGAAGCTGTTGTCAGCAGAATAAGAGAAAGAGAAGGCATTTTGGAAGGTGCACATTGAAAACAAGAGCTGAAAAGAGAGAAGGTGAAGCTGCTCAGTGGTCTGCTATTGAGGCTGGCTTCCCCTCAAGCGGTCTTACATTCATTTTTCAGACCAGTTTAAGCTCTCAGAAGCCTGAGAGTCATGGACATCTGGAGGAATATTACATGTTCAGTACTGAGCTGCAGCTTTGCTTTCATCTAACAATCACAATAACAGCCTGCCTTTCTGGAACCCAAGGAATGCTGTCATGCAGGCAAAAATTATTTCGGTCATCACTATGCAAACAGAGGAAGTGTATGAAGGGGCGAAATACTGTACATGCTGGGACAGAGCGCTTAGCAAGGAGGATAAGATGCCTGACAGATATGACCTGGTCCAGCACCAAAGATTAGAACCTAGGCAAGATGAAGGCTCATGAGCCGAGGTATCCACAATAGCTGAGCACAAATCCACCTCAGCCTTTGATCAGTCAAAGAGCAGTGGAAGATATCACCTTTAATAAAGTCTACAACACAAGGAGTGCACACTTAACATTCCAGCTTATGCTGCCACAGTTGCATGGGGCTCACATTCAGTGCTAAACACCTCAACAGGGAAAAGTAGCACATCCTGTAGGAATCCAAAGCAAGAAGAATGGAACCACCCACACTGTAACACATGCCACAAAATCTTCAAGACCTGCTTTTCAAAGCTCTGGAAATCCACCACTCCAGCTAACATCAGCTGCAAGAAGTTAGTCTCACTGTGGCCTTGCTCACCTGCAGCTTACATTGGCTCCAAAATTAAAAGATGGCAGGGCTACTATAGCTTTTTTGCCTTAACCCATCCCGTTCCATACTGCAATTTCTATCCCAGCTGTCTCTTGGAAAAACAAAATAAACACATTCTTGAAGTAATATAAATAGAAGCAGTGGGGCAGACCTTGCTTTGAACTGAGCTGCACTGAAGATTTTTTTTGCAAATTGGTCTTTTGACTTGAACAATTCCTATTAGCTTTGAAACAAAATGCTGAAGCAGACTTGCATCTGAACTTGTGAATGTTTCCTTTTAAGATTGTCCAAAAAGGATGGACTCCCAAGCTGCTTGGTTTGAGACAACAGGGGTGTTATCACTGTACCTTAAAGTAATGAAGCCTTAGTAGCTCATCTCATTCAATGAACCGGGCTTAAAGCTCAGTTCTAGCTATGGAGAGGAAACTGCGTCACAAGCCCTGCAACCACAAACTTAATTTTGCTCCAGCCCAGTTTCACTCCCTCCTTTCTCTCCTGCAGCAGAGTCTGAACAATTCCCATGCTGCTCTAAGAAAGAGAATCCACTCTTGTGCTGAAGTTCAAGGCAAGGCTTTGAAGCCAAGGAACGCATTTTTGCTCTACCACTAGAGGCGTAACTGCAGTGCTTCTGGCTATGCTTTGGCCAGCTTTAAAGAAGGTATTTGTGATGGCAGCATCTGTGGTGTTAGGGTAACAAGGGCTAAAGGGAAGACAGCACCCCCCACACCTTCAAGGTAATTAGTGACCAGCACTGAAACATCACTTTTGAGCTTTGGCAGCTGTGGGAACAGTTGAGAGATAGTTTGACTGCTGGTGCTGTGAGTGCCTCCATGTGCAGCACAGACATGATACAGGGCAGAGTGGGAGGTTTGTGACAGGGCTGAGCTCCACTCTGAGTGTGCAGGATCTGGGATTTCTGAGGCAGCTCCTCTTAGTTGCATTGCCCTAGCTGCATCCCTTTCAGATATCCCCTTAAGTTTCATCAGCCATGGTTGTCCTGCCTATGTGCCAAAAACCACTGCCTCACAGCAGGGACCGGAGAAAGCAGAAGCGTGTTACATTCTCTGCAACTCAGTATTTTATTTTTAACCATTGTCCCCAGGGGTTTGGGGTAATGGCTCAGGCTTGGAGCTGCAGGGTCTGAGGCAAGACCACATCTCTGCTCCACCGATGCTGCTGTGGGGAAAGTAGCCTCCAACAGGGTGCAGTGAGATTGATATAGCCCAGCACTGCTTGGGTTAAACCAGCTGAAGCTCCTCCAACTGCCAGTGGAGGGAAGGGGTGGGGCACCATTCCTGTCAAAGCAAATAAACTCTGGTCACTTCTCGGTACATGTGTTCATCTCACCCTGTCCCTTCACAGCCTACAGGCAGTCCATGGCAAATTCTAGACAGCCAAAGGGAGCAAGGGGAAGAGATGAGCTCCTCTGACAACCAGGCAGGTGGTTAGGAAGGATCCTTGCATTCCTATCACCCTGTCCTGTCACAAACACTTCTATTTTAAGTCAAGGTTTTATTCCTTCTAGACTTCAGACTGGGTTAGCTCTCCCAGTAAAAGAGGATGCTGACAAACATCTCCCTGGTCTGACAGAGTTTGAACAAAGCTGTGGGAGTGTCAAATCCACATTAGCTGAAAGAATTCTTACAAAAAGCCCCAACATGCTCCATTTGGCAAGCCACTTTCCATCAAAGTGGCACAGGTAGACTACTTGATCTTTAAATTAGGAATTAAGAGATATAAGAATGGGGCTGATTCTCCATGTTTAATAAGATCTACATCTGAGAGTCATACCATTTGTCCTATATGCCATCAGCAGTAACATTTTACTCCCTTACTGCTCTATGGAGATCAACTTACTGCCAATCTGCACTGCTGGAGCACAGCTCCTACCTATGCTGGGGTTCTTTTGTTACAATCTCCTCCGCTGCATTGATGAGCCTTCCCAGTATCTGGTCTGTTGCCCTGAAAAAGTGCATACCAGAATTGAAAAGCCATGACTTAGTCTCCTTTCTGAAGGTTACAGTTCATATATAGTGGTTGGCTTCACAGTTAAAAAAGAAAAAGGAAAACGAAAACAACTTTGCAAGCTTAACCTATAAAATATTAATAGATTTTATTATAAGAAACATTACAGGTATTTTCCTTGTTGTTGGTTTTTTTGGTGTTGAAATTGGTTTAATAATACTGCTGAGAAGTTCCACTTAAAGCATGGACAGAATACAACTCCTGCCCTGAAGAGCTTAATGTCAAAAATTTGGCTTCGTGGAAGATATGTTGCAACTACCCACAGGTTATTGGGTTCTCTACAGCAGTAAGTATATCACACTCAATGGACTGTGATGTGATACACTAGAGGTCTGGCAAGATGATCTAGTAGTCCCTCCTGGTCTTAAGCTCGTGAATCTAAATAAACAAGACAGGAAGAAGACAGAGGTGAAATCACTTGGCAAATGGCAGAGCACTGCAAAAATCACTAAATTCATGGTGCAGCATCCCAGCCACTAAGTCATCAAGTCTCAGAACTGTTTTGGGGGCATGTCCTTGTTCAGAGAAAATCTTTTATGTCCTTCCACCAACATTAACTGTGAGAGTATGATCAAAACTGCATCTGTATGGTGTATTTGTGTGGACTTTGAGGGAATGACAGGTAACGGTTGAAGGGTAAAGACGGAGAAGGAAAGCAAGATTTCATTTGCTCTAGATGACAGTTTTCAACACCTTAAACTCCCTGACATAGTCTTCCATGACCTTCCTCCACCCCTGCAACTTACCCACTGGGAAACAATCTGCTAGATTATATTGGTTCTCATAAAAACACCTAAGACATAAGCATATGTAAAAGTCAAACATTCATATAGGCTTTTTCCACCTTGCAACTGCAAGCTATTTTCATGTTCTCCTTTTCTGCAGTTCCAAGCCATCCATGACCTCCTTTTTTTGCATGTGTGTGTGTGCTAGCATAAATGTTACATGGATGTGCAATTCCATGTAGGTTAGGGGAGACGGAAGCAAGAAGGGCTGCACAGCTTTCAGCTGGGAATTGCAGGGGTAGGTGAAGTTACACCTAGAATGAAATTGTTTCACACCTTTCATAACAAAGCTTCATTTGCCTTGGTGTTCTGTTCTCATCATCCCTGTTCCCTTTGATGTCTTTGCTATTAAAGTTATTAGGAAAATTATTCATTCAATTGCTTGTAGAAGATAAATACATTCAGCTTAATAAACCTTGTTAGCAGGATAGAAAGGGAGAATGCCTAATTAATGTATTAATAATTATAATCCACTTTGAAGATGAAAAGTGCTGGGAGCTCTAAGGACAAGTTTCTGCCCTCCAAAGTCCCTAGAAATCATGTGCAGAAGCTAATTCTAAACATTACCACTGCTACAGTGTGGCAGGCAAAAAGATGCCCATACCACAACTACTCCTCAACACCCTAGGTCTGCATGCAGAGGTTAACTTACCTTCCAGATACTGCCTGTGTTCAGACCAGACAGCTGCATATTGTCCTCCAAAACCAGGAACAGAGGAGTAGTAGTACTATTGCAGGGAAAGGGCATGTGGGTCAAAAGAAGTTTCCAGACGGTGAAGTTTCCATGGCTCAGGAACAAAAGTATTTCACCTCCCCAGGTTTCTCCTCGTCAAGACAATACAGCACAGGCTGAGATCTGAAGAATAGATTTACCTCTTGCTGCAGTAAGAAATCTTCCTTTACAGCAAGGCAAAATAAGTTACTTAGAAAGTCTCTTAGATGTCACTGCACAAACAAAATACAAGCTGCTAATAACAGGCTTCTTAGTCCCACTTCCTTTGCATATGGTACCAGGAGGCACATACTGTAGGCTCTCAGTATTGTGGGCTTAGGTTATGAAAACTTTCATGAACATATTTTAGATTTCAGTCTGAAGAAATCAAGTACTAGCAGCTCACATTTGCATAGCCGTCTCCTAAAAACATTGAACAATCTCAATAAATCCTAGAAAAGAAAGTAAAATGCACATTAAACAATAGCAAGTTTCACGTATATCTGGTGAGAAGACAAAAGGAGTAGAAATTATGCTGTCAGTCAATGTATTTTCTGGTTATCACTGGGGATACTGTGAATCAACTAAGCAATGTTGCATCACTCACCTCTGTAGCTGTTAAAAAAAAAAAAATAAATCTCAGTTCACTCAGGTACCCGTAGAGCATTAAACATTCTGCAAACTGCACAGATCCCTTTCAAGGAAGACTCCTGTCGGTGTCAAAGGCCAAAAAATGTAAGTGCTCAGCAAACAAAGCCACAGGTGACCCACAGCAGATGCAAGACCAAAGCCCCATGCTTTGCTCCCAGCCATTGGGTGCTCAAAATCAGCTGCACTGCTGAGCCTTGAGAACAGGAACAAGCAGCAGCCACTTGCACTCGGATAGACCAGCTGTGCTCAAGTGGCAGTGTTCTTTTTCCAGTCTAAAATCAGCATATGTTTGTTCTAGTGTCTCTCCTCAAGTGATAAGCAAGGATAGCTACTTTCCCTCCAGGGGATTATGGGTTGACAATTACTGGATGAAGAGCAATAAATCAGCCTTCCCTCCATGAGCTAATACACTCTCTGATAGAGCTGAGGCTTTGTTTGCGCTGACCACATAATTTACCGATGGCAGTATTGACCAAATTGTCTATTAAGGATTTGTCTGCTTGTGACCCAACAAGAAAGTTTGATATTTCTTTTGTAACATGGCCCTTTACTCTTCCTTTCTTTTCCTGGGACATTAACAAACACCAAACCCAAGAATACTTTTCCCTGAGGTTACTGGAGGGAACTCCCACGTCCTGCTCTAAAACTGGCGTGAAAAACTAAACACAAATCAATCACTTCTTCCTACAATGTTGTTTCTTCTCCCACCCACCGTCTCTCACACCTGGCAGTGTGTTAGGACAGCGAGTGCCTGCTCACAGTTCAGTCTGCTGCACACATGGTGGCCCATCGCCCAGAGAGGTTTCTAGGTGCTTGCAGCACATCAGATAAAGTAATGTGTGTTTAAGATGCACTGAAAATCAGGGACGGCCTGGTTTTCCAAATTGCTTTGCTTTCAGTAAGCTGCTCATGCCCAAAATCAAATAATTAACAAAGTCATCTCACCAGCAAGGAGCCCTGGAAATAGTCTGACTGCATCCCAGACCTCCATTCCTGCTCTTTTTCTTCTCTCCCTTCCTACAGCAGAAGCAGCCCATCATCATCATCCTTAGGACAGCAATGTGTCAGTTTTATGCATACTCCTGAGCAGCCCCAGCACATCTCTGTAAAAGCTTGGAGAACCAATCCCTCAAGTGGCGGTTGTAAAAATAAAAGTAGGGGTTCCTGAACCTAACAGCAGACTCAGATGGATGAATTAACAGGGGACCTGTCCCCAGTTTTTCTCTCCTTTTACTCTTTACTTGCTTTCCAAATCCTCTCTTCCACCTATCAGCAGAAACACTCCTGTCCTCTCGTTGTAAGGAAGAATTGAAAAGGCATTACAATGACTTCCTAGCTGGAAAAAGAGGGCCCAGGCTCTGCAGCAGCCTCCAAAAGAAGATGTCTAGCTCACAGCAGATCATCTGCGGAACTTCTTTCAAGAAGCAATTCTAAATCCAACATCTACAAAAAGTAATCAAAATAATGACAATTGCTTTGGGGCAGACATTGGTCTACATCAATCCTAAGAGAGAAGCCTTAGAACCACATGTCAAAACAAGGCTCTCCTGACAAACAACTCTACACTTAGAAAGGACCAAGCAGCCACCAGTGGAAAGTCATTGCAGGCCTGTGCCTCTTGCCACTCTATGCTTGCACTAAAAGATGGCTAAAAAGACAAAATGGATTTTGTCATTTTCGTTTGTTACCATCTTTAGAAATAGGTACAAAATGTCAGCATCCTTCTTTGGAAGGACAGGTTAACAATACAGCTTGGGCACTTGGGGCACATTTATTTATTCTTCCCAAATTCTCTCAAAGAACAGTCAATGAGTTTGCTAGAGGGCTGTCCTAGACTAAAAGCTTTGAGAAGGTCACAGGGACACACTTTCTTTCACAAATTTTCCAGACTTCAAAGTCAATTAAAGAACAAAAAATCTCCTTTCATATTTAAAAAACCAAAACAACATATGTGACTACAAATCAGTACTGCTCCATAGCAAGTCAGGTTTCACTTCCACTTGCCTGTGACATAAACATTACACGATAGGTACAATAAGAAAAAAGGAGCATCTTCCTTTTTGGAAACTTTAACCACTTGCAGAATATGTCACTGATCATTCAGCAGCAAATGTCAGCACTGCCAGCAACGACACAATGGCACTTTTGTATGTTTCTCATTGAAAAAACTCAAGCAGTCATTTTGCTGGGAAAAAAAAATATTAAAAAATTGTCCAATGTTGAAAAACCCATTGCTTCCCCGGGGAGATTACTCCAATGGCCAATTGTTCTCACTGTGAAAAATTTTCCTCGTGTCCAATCGGAATGTCCCTAGGAGTAACTTCTACCATTACTCTTTGTCTTTTTTATGTGAATCCTTGTAAAAAGGGCGTTTCATCTTCTTTGTAGCCCCTCTTTAAATACATGAACACAGTGATAAGGTCTCCCCCCAAAGCTTCTTTTCTCAAAGCTGAACAAGCTAAGTTCTCTCAGCCTTTCCTCCCTTGGAAAGCTTCCCAGTCCTTTGATCATCGTTGTGGCCCTTCCTTGGACCCTTTCCAGCCTGTCCACATCTTTTTTTGCATAGCGGGGACCAAAACTGAACACAGTATTCCAGGTGTGGCCTGAGAAGCACCGAGTAGAGTGGGATAATGACTTCTGTATCTCTGCTAGTGATGCCCTTGATGGGATGGTGTATCCCATTGGCTTTCTTTGCCACAGCAGCACTTCTGTTCACTCATACTGAGCTTGCTGTTCATTGTAATCCCCAGGTCTGTTTCCACAGAGCTGCACCCCACATGAGCACATCCCAGCCTGTGCTGCACTCCTGGATTATGTTTTCCCAGGTGCAAGATCTTATGCTTGTCCTTGTTGAACTTCACAAGGTTTTTGTTAGTCCACTCTTCCAGCCTATCCAGGTCTTCTTACAGGTTGGCAAGTGTTCACTTCCCCATTCAGTTTGGTATTTATCAGCAAACTATTATCACTGTAGACATTTAATGGAACAGTAAATAATGGTAAAGAAATCTCTCGAAGTACTCCATTATCCATACTATTATGTTTTAACCCATACAGGAAGCTTTGGAAGGAGCCTTCCCTTATCCAGAAGCCCCAGAGTTGCACCAAGAAGTAAACAAATAGGAACTTTCTGGTTCATTTCAAACGCAAAGGAAAGTACTCGGTACATTGTCTCCTCCTAGCAGGTATGAACAGGAAAAATAACTTTCTAAACTAGCAAAACGATTTCTACCATATTACACTATCATGTTTTTTGACATTTCTATCCACAACAAGAAGATAAATTAAGCATCAAGCCCCAGGTAAGTAGAAAAATCAGCTGATTTTCACAGCAGTTACACAAAATAAGGAGTAAATAAACCCAGTGATCTTTTTTGATCTTGACTGTCCTTCTTGCCCTTCCTGTTTCTTACTTGATATTTGAGATAGTTTTGGCACAGCAGACTTGGGCACTGCCCATGCACGAGTAACAGACACCACATACAGAGTCACAGGCTGAGCCACTGGCACAGCCAGCAGGATCCTGATAATCCCAGTCTGTGAGCTCTGCCTACAGGAGGCATTTCTGTTCGTGCAGCAGCAAGAAAAGCCCTCACAAGAGAGGCGCTGCATCAACAGTTGGAAATCTGGCCAAGAGTAACTGTTGCAGAAGCCTGTAAGGCTTTTAGGTTCACTTACACAAAGCTAATGCTCAAACTAAACAAAGGTCACAATCCTGTCCTTTATCCCTGAGACAGTGCTTCTTCCAAACCCTTTACCTTCCTGATGTTCAAAGCTCATAGACTAACCCAGCATATGAGGAAGGGCTCCAAAACTCATTTCAGATGGTGCTTTGTACCCTTGCAGGATGGCCCCATCGTGTGACAGCAGAGGAACACTGCACTCACTGGGAGTGTACTCAGGAACACAAAGCCGGCTTTCTCAGCAGGTGGTCCTCTGCCAGTGACTTAATTTATTCTTGCTAAAAAAACCTCCGGAGCAGTTCTTGGACAAAGACCTGGGATTAGCAAATGAAAGACAGCCTTTTTTTTAACCCCTTTGTCACTTCTACACAGAAAAGCTGCTTTGTGCTTCAGAATTCTGCTGCTTTGCCTTGGAGGAGGAGGGCTGTGGAATAAGTGGCAGTCACACAGCACGTTTGAAGTAAAGGCTTAACTGTGACAGGGTTTCAAGTTTTCATTCATTCAAGCACTGCATTCTTTTTATAGTAGGAATTTGTTATTTCCATTACCCCTGCCTATGTAAGTCGGTTACAGGTTTTAATTTCCAAACCAAGAAGTTAAATTTGGTAACACTTAAAAAATTAGCATTAATGCAATAAAACTCATCTCAACTCAAATAGTTTACCTTCTTTAAAGCGATAGCTAAGATGTTATTTACTCTGTGGTCTGCACTCGGAAGCTTCTGAGCTATGTGTGTGCGTTGCAACCATATGGCTACATCAGGGGAGCCTTGACACTTACACACCAGAGATGCTACCTCACTTCCTTCCTCCCCCACTCCAAACCTAGCTCATTTTTTCCCTGTTCTTACTGTTCTTTCCATATCCTCCCCCAGGGTCATAACCTTCCTTCACTTAACTGACGCATTAATTGTCTTCACCCTGCAGAACTCCCCACTTTGGTGCTCATTTGGCTGCCCCCAGCTCATACATGTTTCCTTTTTGGGACCTACGTCACTGTCCCACTGCCTGGTGAAGCAGCAGTAACTGCCCCTCCCATCACTGGCCCACATGAGCTTTTCAGCTCTGAAATAAAATACAGAAGTGGCACAGTGGTGCACAGGGTCCAGCTTGGATGGAGTTAACTTGCTTTGTGACAGCCCAGAAGGTGCTGTGGTTTGCATTTGTGGTTAGAACAGTGTTGATAACATACCACTATTACTACTTCTGAGTAGTGCTTGCACAGTATCAAAGCTCTCCAAGATGCTTTTTCAGGATGAGGAGAGTCATCTTCAGTCCAAAGGATGAAGTTTAGCCAGCCTTCCTCACCTCCCTCATCTGAGCCATGTGGAATTTCCTGCCCCAGACAAACTTCATCCTTTGGACCCTGCCATGAGGCAGATGGACCCAGTAAAAGTGGTAAGCCACATTCCAGTCTTCCCCTCCCCACCCCTTATCTATGGATTAAAGCAGATAATCATGTGAGAGTACTGAGCTCTTTCTACTAACTCCATGTATGTGTGAAGACTGTTTTACCACTTATATAGAAATTTAGATCTTCAGTCTCTATCATTTTCATGCAAATAAATTTCTGTAGTTTAGCTAATGAAAGGGAGCTATTTGATAAAGCTTCTTAAAGGCTCAAATGTGATTAGTTTACTACAGCTTATTAAATTATTGTCAGCTGAGCTGCAATAAGTCTAGGGCTTGCTCTTAACCTAGAGTGAATGCAAAGCAACAAGGCTCAGCTTAGACCAAAAAGGTCTCAGATAGTAAGAGTAGTAATAAGCATTTGTCACAAACTAAAAATGATAGGCTGCCCTATCATTCACAGAGACCACAGCTCAGATGACTAAGTGTAATTGCTTAATAACAGTAAATCAACCAGACCTCTAAGTGGTCAGTCTTTTTGATTATCATGAGATCACAGGATAATACATTTGGGAAGGAAATTCAATAGGTCAGATCAGGTTGCCCAGGGCTGGGCTCGAAAGTAAAACCAATGATGCAAAGAGACACAAACTTTCATATTTTTTACTGTTATTTCCACAGTTTTGCACAGTAACCTACTGCACAGCTGTGTAACACTCACGGATTTCTTCAGTAACAAAATGTAAAATAATAGGGTACAAAAATAAACACTTTAACTGCTTTAATTCTGCTTACCATGTAAGTGAAAGCAGGGTTATATCCCTCGCTGGCTTTTACACCAGACTATTGCTTCCACCATGATGTGCCAAAGGCTGAAGCCTGCCATCTGCTGCCAAAGAGCAGTGAGCTGCCCAATGCTCCCAGAGAGTTCATCGGGGGCCAGCACAGGCACAGCAGTTCTGCCACTTGTGGCACACAGCAGGACCAGACCAAACAGCACATCCTCCCTCTTCATACCCTCTTCCTCATTATGAAGCCTGGCTGTATAGAGATAAAGGCAATGTTTATGACCCTCTTCAGATTCGATCTTACTAGTCAGCCCAAACCAAACAGCGGCTGAGGATGTTCTGAGCGCTGCAAGGTCAATTCATAACTGGTCACGCAGCATCAGACAGGATTCGTCATGCAGTGTACTTTTCCTCCCCCTGCTTTTTTGCTTTGTGGTAGTGGTTGTAATCATTATACAGATCCTTAAAGACCTCCCTTACACCTGCTGGTAATGATGCATTTAAGAATTTGATGTCCCGTTCAATGCAAAGGTCAAGAATGTGATATATTCCTTCTGTGAGATGTGTCTTCACAGCTGGGTGCAAAGTCACCTATAAGAAGAACAAATTGCATTAAACTTGAAGACAAAAAAGGCAAGAAAACACCATTTCCACAGTCAGTATATACTAAATGCTGACAACAATTTATTCAGTGCATCAGATCATGTGGAACACCGCCTTAGATAAAATCCAAGATTTTGACTTGTGCAGTATTGTCCTGATTTTTGCAAACATGTTTTGCAGAACAAGCACAGCCCTTGCAATAAAGTCTACAAGAGTACTACTATACACATTGCCAGAGGTAAAGACACTAATCATCCTGGAATCAAAATTAAAAAACCCTGCAATACTTGCCCGGATTACACATTTCAGTAGATCCTGTATGTCTCATACAGGCTGTATGCTATTAAGTCTCAGTTTCAAATGAGCACTTCTTTTAGGCTGCCCTATCATTTACATTGGGTAGTCAAACAATTTTAACTTATCACTTAATAACTTGATACTTATCTAACAATTTTTATCTGAAGACTTCAATGTACAAGCCTTAATAAAAGAAGCTTTCAAAAAGCTCAGGAGATGTACATTTCCTTAATCTGTTTTAACACTGGGAATCAGGCATCTTGTCTGAAGTCATGCAGAAAGTTGAAGGAATACAAAAAATGACTCAAGATTCCGTGCCCTGCTCCTGACATTACCCCTGCTCAACCCCACAACCAGCAGTACTGCCACTAAAACCAGAAACATCAGTGCTGACTCTGGAGTCCTCTGGTGCTCCAGGCTAATTGAAATTTGTCCTGTGCTCACAAATCACTTCCTAAATACTTCACTGCCTGAGACAGTGCTGGCCTCTGGCATAATCACGTTATTTTTGCTGCAGAACCATGTCTTATCTTTGCTGAATCCCAAAATTAGCTTTATGCCTCCAGATGTAAGCCTCTTTACTCCAGGCCTAATGAAAATTACATAAAAAGCTGTCATTAAAATTCAGGGTTCTTTCTTCCTTAGGCAACTAATAAACTTTCTGCTAATGAAGTGCACTCCTAATCACTGTGACAGGCTCCTGCTCTCTTTCTGCCCTAAATGTGGAACAGCTAATATATTTTATTAGGCCCACTAACATAGCTAGGAAAAACATATAGCAGGCATTAAGGCATATAAGCCTTTCTTTGAATCTGTGACCCTGAAGAGTTTGCAATCTAAAAGGTTGTAATTTTTTTTGCCTCTCTGTCAGTTGATCAATTGGTTGGTTTATAATAGATGTTATTTCTCCCTACACCATGCATTAAAGTAAGAGAACAGTTGAGCATCACAGCTCTCAGTGAATGCACTAGGCTGGGCTCTCCCCTCCCAGAGCAGAGAAACGACTGCAGTGAAAAAGGACATGAAAACCCACAGCTATTGACAATATGGACCAGATGGCCCCCTCAGGATACAGAGTTACCTCAGAGCTGCAGTTAATGGAACTGCATCCCTCAGATCACAAATTCATCTGGATCCATGCCTTATTTGGGCCATTCTCACTTTGCAGTTTCCTATAAACACCAATAACACCATGGGAAGCAGAGCTAAAGATTTAAACAGCTGCCACTACTGGCTGGCAATTAATTATACTTGTAAGAGGTTTATGGTCTATATAGTTAGCACAACCAATTTGTCAAGCATTACAGAGCTCTTGATGTGAGACATTAAATGTGTGAAGAGGTATTTCACTATTGCTGAATTAAGCAACAGCTCATAGGCAACAAGCGAAAAGCACTGTCAACAGTATGAAAGAGATGCCACCTACTCCAGCAAGGAATCTTTCTAGATTAATACAAAATAATTCATGGTATAAAGTGGAAGCACTGAGGGAGCCGTTACACAACCACTTTAGGAGTAAGTGACTATTTAGGCCAGTAGCTTTCATCAGTTCTAGTTTGCAGACCCTTAAAAGGGTTCCAGTAAGTGTGAAGATGCCCATATAGAGACTTAAATCTACAAACATATTTTCTCAGTTATCTTTGATGGACTCCCCAGGGTCTTCAGATCACAGGCAGAAAGCCACAGATCCGGTCTCAGAAGACATGAATAGTTGTAGGAGTTTTTTTCTCCCTCTGCAGAGTAACATGAAAGATGTGTACATGTCCCACTTAAGACAGGCATGCTGAGGCTTCCCCTTCCTCTGATATTCATCAATTCTCATCAGTCTAACGAGCAAATAATATATATTATCAATAAATCATCACCTATTTGTGATCTATCTGCTCTGTCAGATAGTAAACACCCCTTTGTCACAGCATCTGATGGCTCACTACACCAATTCTCCAAAGGTTCCACTGCATACATTACTGATCTGTGGTTTTACCTATTATCCATCACTTTCCATTTCCCAATGAAAGTATTGCACAGAACTTTCCTAGAACTCTCATGAGACTTTGTACTCCTGTTAATACTGAGGCAAGTGTCCTTTCAACTTAAAAAGGTCATTTGACGTACACTCAATGATGAACAGATTACATAGTTCAGAGATGGTTAAGGAGAGCATTAGTAGTCTTAACAGCAATCTCCCCCTTTGCTAAACTACCATGTTCACTACGTAAACAATAACCAACTTATCAGGAACACTAAATAACATAGCTAAAAACTGACATCTCCTATTGTTTTGCTCCCAAACCTTGGAAAAAAGATAAGCAATAAAAAAGGCAAACAAGTTTAATTTCTGTAATAACCTTTATGGTTAGTTACACCGGTTACACCATAATCCTTCAGAAACATAGCACCAGTTGGAATATATTTTTTGCAAGAGGGCATAAAAACAAAGACTAATATTCCTTTCTGTATTTCAGCCCACGCCCAGGCTGAAGCCACAAATAATCAATTTGCAGGTACTTGTGCCACAAGCAGCATACAAACCCTGGTGAAATCTAAATCCACCAGGCTGAAGAAAATTACAAGCTGAACTTAGGTCTGGATGTGAGAAACTGCTGACCTGGCTCTGGCATCCATAGTAGCAGTAGTAGTTGCTTTCAGTAAGAATTGCAGTGTTAGCTTTGGTATAGAAGGAGAATTACTGAAAAGCTAACGATTCTTGGCTTGGTAACATTTTTTCCATTCACTTAATCATTTAGATCAAATTCTCATTTTCCATGAGAATTTTCCACCATTACTTTACCAGATGGGCCCCTAACTGCTATCAATCCCGCACAAATAAGACTAACTGGGAAATGAATTTAACTACCAGATGTATAAAGAAGCCACGGTTAAATTCTGGAACAGGCAGCCCAGAGAGGCAGTGGATACCTCATCCCTGGAAACATTCAAGGCCAAATCGGATGGGGCTCTGAGCAACCTGATCTAGTTGAAGATGTCCCTGCTCATTGTAGGAGGTTTAGACTAGATGACCTTTAAAGGTCATCTTTCAGTCTTTCAACCCAAGCCATTCTATGATTCTATGAAGAAAGAGCAACATCCAAAGCAGTTCTGTAACTGGGCATTGCATTGTTTAACCTTAAAACCCCACAGTCCACACCTTTAGAAAGTTTTCTGGAGTTTGTTAAGAAAGATTCTCAGGAACTCGTGCTCAAAATAACAGTCTGGATCAAACCCATATCTCCATGAACCATAGCAACTTTTGTAACTTCACAAATTTTACAAAATTTAACACAGTTGCCTTTGGAATAGGAACGCCAAAGCCAGCACAATACTATGGCACTTTCAAGATGGATGAGAACATACCTTCTGCAGTTCAGTCACATACTGAGCCACCATGAAAGCAGAAAACACAGTAAAGTTCTCCATTTCTGCAGCAATATGAGTATACATCCGTTCCACCAAGTGTGCACATTGCAGTATAACTTCAAACTCATCTGTGTTGCCTAAAACAGAAAGTGAGATGCAGCCTGGCATTTGAGGCTTAAAAACACTAGAAAAAAACCCTTGAAGAATCACCCACTCTTCCATGATTCTTGAACTACATGAGGCCAAGGACAGCTTGCCATTTTATCTTCTTTTCTTATGAAGCCACAGTTGCAAGGCTTCCCACAACACACAATACACATCTCTCAAAATGGCTATTTTGTAAGAGCACACTGATTTTCAGTCTATGTGCACTGCAAGGCAAAAACTATTTGTTATAGATGTTAAAGTGCTAAAAGCAGCGGTTATGGTCCCATCCATGATTCAGTCCCAACTAGCACTGTGGAGGAGAGAAAAGGAGACAGGAAAATTATATTCTCTACCTACAGAAAATCAGAAGACATCTCTTAGAAAGAGCATATTAAGAAAGCTTTCTGATGAAATCTATTACGTGGCATATAGCAGCAGAAGCCACACCACTGGAGATATTTAAAGTGAGACTGGTGAGATCAGCTGAGAATTTACTCAGTAGGCAGTGAATGAAGAGAGCCAACACAAATAAGGGAGAAGGGAAATCCAGAAATTACTTTCATGTTATCTCTTACAAAAACAGAAAAATCCTGCAAAGATAAACAGCACGTTTTTCAACTTGACAATGCTGCATATCTGTAAATTTCCTGTGATCCTTGCCTTATGCAAACATACCGCAGAAGCAAGCAAATTCTCAAAGTTTGGTACCAGTTTAACATACCTTTTCCTTTATCACTGAGCCTTTGCTACTATATTCCTTCATGACAAATACATACACTTACATTTGCCCACAACTGTGGGCAACATATCAGCTGAGATAAATCTGAACATGGCATAGGCTGCGGGACACCAGTGGAAAGCCAGGCTACAATCAGTTGCAGGCCATGAAGTCAATTTGTCTCAACAACTCACCACTATTAATGGCAGGGTATTTGTGTCCTGACCAGTATAAAGCACAGAATGATTACTGTGAACATCTTTGACTTGGCCACTTTAATAACTTTCAGTAAATTTTTTTTTTGCCTTCCTTTTGGGATATTTAACTACATTAATTCCAAATCCTTAACCATACAGATATATCATCTAACCCCAAATGATGCTTCAGATATGTATAATGTTCTGGCTTTATACTTAGCACAGAATGGTGACAATTCAGGTCTGGAGTAAACATAGTTGCAGTCTTAAGAAACTCCACTTAGTAGGATTGATTTGGGGTTATAACTCACAAATATTAGCATGTATAACCAGAGTTCACAGCCACCATGCTTTCAGGCACAGGGGTTGATCAGAAGAGCAGAAATTGGGCACAGCAAGCCTTACTGGTTCCTGTCCACTTGCCAGCCAGTCAGTGAAGAATAACTTATTCACCAAAAGCACTACTGCTGGCATGCAGTTCCGCAAGAGCCCCAGTTTTCTTCATAAGCCCATGACACCACAAAGCTCATCTTCAATTTTAAAAAAAAGGACAGACAGGGCTAACAGTTTCAATGCCACAGCTAGGCTTTGAGGACTTTGATTCTGATGTGCCCTGTTTGGCATCTCCCAGTCCAGAACACATAAAATTACAGTGTATATATGTATCATAAAGGTGGAAAAAATACAGTACCTCTGTCTCCTTTCTGACGTCCCTCATGCATGACAGAAACAACCAGACGATGGAAACTGTTCAGAAAAGATGGTGCTGCTTTCAACAGCACCTGCAAAAGACATGAAATAAAACCATCAGATTACATAGTAAAGGGAGTGAGAGAGTAGAGGTAGACACTATCTTTTCATTCTGCATCCATAGAGTGTTTAGCACATGAGAATTCAGGAGTAGGACCGCATTCCTAGCCATAATCAAATATAAATAGCAACATCATATTAGAGTTACTTCATCTCTCCAAAGCAGCATTTGATTTAACAGCCTAATGTCTAGGGCATTTGTCCTTGCTGGCAGAGAACCTGCATAGCCAGATAGATTGACAGAACAGGGGTTCCAGTAACACTACAGATCACTGTGTGAAAACAGTCTGGATAGGCAGCTTTCTACCACAGGGTTTTTGTAAGGGCATTTTAGCAATGCATACTGCCTTGCTTTTAGAATGTGCCATTTCCCCATTCTCAGTCCTAATACAAATGCATGAGGCCCCTTTCCTTTTTTTTCATCTCTGCCTACATATTCCATGTAGGAGTATCTCCATCCCCATGCAACTCCTGACACATCTTCCCTTTCCCATGCCAGAAGGCTGACAAGAATACCAGGATGGTACAATGCTTGAAGGTCACCACCTTCAACAGTGTCTAAGTCCTGTTTTCAAAGGACTGTAGAATCTTGACCTCCAGTGAGAATGAGGTCCCAGAGCCTGAGCCATTTGTGCTTCTAGAAACCAATCATAGAAAAAGGAAGTTTTATTCTAATACATTGTTAGATGCTGATAAGAAATGCACTGCCAAAGAACAACGCAGGCATGAGCAAAGCAGAAGAGTGACTGAAATTATGTGATTTTGAGATTCCCAGCCTTTTAAATAAGAAGTGGTACAATGTACTTTTATACTATCAGGACAAAATATTTTAAAACAACTATTAAAAAAATTCTTATCACTGTTATGTTTGTTCTTTATACCTGTAGTGGGGTTGGCTTTTGGATTTTTTAGGCCTTCCTTAGCAACAGGAGTCAGAAATCTAAGGAAGTTATCCATGTCATCCTTTAGCGTAACACAACATATAAACAAGGCGGAGATAAGAGAGCTCGCGCTCTTCTCTCTTCTGGTGGCTGAAGATGACAGGTCTCTCTGCAGACAGTCTTTGCTTGCAAGGGCCAAGGCCTGCCTGCTTAGACCTGCCGTTATCTCTGGAACCTCCGGGAGGTGGGAGGTGTGGGGGAGTTGGTTGGTGCTTCCCACGGTTCTGCTGTCTCATTATTCAGGGAAGTATTTAATTCGGTTTTTTTTATTATTTATTCACTAGCTCTCTATTAACAGAGTATATTTGGAGGATATTTGTTTTGGGTTTTTTTAATCCCTGTTTTCCCTCTCCCTTTTCCCTTTTTTCCCCTCGGGAGCTCCCTATTGTGTGTGCAATATATTCAAATTGTATATATAATTGTAAATACATGTAAATACATATTTTTTATATAATCTCATTTTGTTCGGGCTTCTTTCGGTTTTTCTGTGGTTTGGGTTTTTTTTCCTCACTTGAAAGAGTGGGAGGGGGGAGGGGACAGCTTGCACTTGGTAAGAAAGCCAGGTCAAACTGATACCATACCTTTTTCCTCTCCTCCCATTCCCTCACAGACATACCTTTGGATGACACTGCACAATAGAGAAGAGCACTTCATGGACTCCCAGGAAGACACCACTATAGTCTTCTAACTTCAGATGATCCAGAGGGATTGTTAAGAGAATGCTGAATGCCAATGACACATGATGTGGATTCACAAGAACCCCTTCTCCTTGCCTTAGCAGAGCTGCTACAGTCTCTAGAATAGGTACAACTATGATGGAAATCAGTGATGGGTCCTGACAGGCCTCTTTGGTTTGCATCTAGAAGAAGAAGCAGATAAGGAGGAGAACATTAGCCATCTATCATCAGTGTTTGAACACCAGAGAACCGTAATGCTCTGACTGGAGCCAAAGGAACTAGACTGGTGCAAGCTGGACTGGCAGGCAGACTCCTGCACCTGAGCCATTTTTGTCCAACTGCACCCTGGGCAAGGATGCCTGTGATGCACTTCAAACCAACACTGCTGCGTAACTGGAATTGCAACTATTCTCCAGTCCCTTGACAACTAACACCTCTTTGCACCTCCTTAAACAAATGCACTGATGCAGTTCAGTCCTTTACAAGCATGCAGACCTATCAAAAAAGGGCAGACACTGCATGCTCATGATTCCCATGCATTGCAGAGCCAACCTCTGATAAATTTTGGTCTAGAAACATCATCACCACAAGAGGAGAAAAACCTGCATCACTAGGTTTATATGCTGTACAAATGAAAGACAGGATACTTGGGTTTGATTACTTTCTGTCAAGTTTCCCTTTCATAATTCAGTGAATTTTTTTTTTGTATGAGCACTTCTTTATTTTGTTTTGCTGCTCTTGGCTTCTGCTGCAACACGTGGCTGACAGTTACCTTCTCCTTTGGACAGGAAGAAGTTTAAGACACTCACACTGTCTACTCTGCAGTCTAACAAATTTCTCCCAAGCTCCATATTACATGGTGCAGTTCCATAAAATTACAATGTATAAAAAGTTAATGACTTACACACCGCACTTACAGGAGGAGATTTACTTGAGGGAGGAGGAGGTATGGATTTGTTCAGTATCCACAGTGTTTTTATTCTCGTGTGCCTCTGTGCACGACAGATGTAATCGAAGGGATGGGTAATTAAGTTACAATGAAGAGATACTTACCGCTAAAGCTGTGATTATCTGTGGGCTGGTAAACCAGAAAGCTTTCACTTTGTCTCCACTTAATGGGCAGTTAAGCAACAATTTAGTTAGGGTAACAGCTGACAATACTTCCTGCAGAAAGCAGAGGATCAGTCACTGGTACTAGGTGCACTGGCTCCTTTCAAGCACAGAAGAGCCCTTTCAAGGCCAGTGGCACTTTTGAGCATTACCAGAGCCTTGACACATGAAAGTCCTCCCACCAGTACATCTCTTTGGAAATTGCGGAAGTAAGCAGCAGTTCAACAAAATTCAATATGCTGAGCAGCACTGGTCCAAATGTACTTCATGGCACATTTATTTCAGAATTAACTTGCTGTATAAAAAGGCTTACATGATTTTTAAGAAATGAAAGCCTTCTCATACAACTGCCACTAGATAACAGAGGGAGGTAGAGGGAATACAGGGATACCAGTCTACTATATACTAAGAACATTGCATTTGGCAGCAGGGCTTTTTTTACTTGCTAGTTGTTTATACAGACTGACAAAAGAAGCATATTGCAAGCTATACTCAGGTGGCAGGAATTATATGCACAGTACAGAAATTCCAGATACACTTTGAAAAAGATATATCACCAATTGAAGCAGTATATTTGTGTCTCTTTCTGACAAATAAGACAGAGCCAGATAACCCCCCAAGCATAATCCAGGTTTCATTCTCAAGTCACTGAGCTTTCTACAGAGCATACAGCTGGTGTTTTTGCCAAAAGTGTTTCACAAGTCACCACTGCTGCTTAAGCTGCTCTGAAGAAAGGCAGAGTTTATAAAGCTACTGAGTGGCATCTGATTATTATTGAGTAGTCTTTAGAGACAACTAACAAAAGCATAGGGGTAGTTTTGGTTTTACTTAAAAATGCCAGCATTTCTAAAAGTGTCTTTAATCTTGTTAAGAAGATCCACAGACAAACACTGACTGCTAGTATCTGTTGTGCAAGAGCTTGGAGCAGAAAGTAGAAAAGAGCTTTCAGCATGGCCTGTAACATCACAGCTGTGTGATTTCTGTTGACAATACATGGAATTAAGACAGCAGAGTCCTTAAACTGGACAGAAAATTTTTCAAGTAGGTTTCCATGATCTTTCCACCTCCCTAAATTTAAATCCATAATGTATTTCAGCAGTCACCAAGCCCTTATCCATACAAATTAATATGTCCTGATCACTGAACATAAAGCAGGAAGAGGAAAAAATATTTATCAAATGTCATTCAGGCAACAATTTTTTTTCAAGGTACAGGACACTGAAGAAGGAAGTTGACAATACAGTAAGCTCGTGCCTTACTTTAGCCTTCTGTTGCCAAACATTCTTCAATTCGAGTCCCTGTAGCACCAGCCGCATTATGGCATAAAACTCCTCAACAGAGCAGTTTCCCAGCAGCTGGACAAGCACCTCTGTCAACTCCATCTCCATGCTTTGGATCACCTGGGTTGTGATTGCAGGACCTGCATATTCAAGAGACAAAAGAAATCAATTCCCAACACATAGACTTCCACAGGTAAGAATAGGGCAAATTGAAAATAAAACAGCTCTTATGGGTACCTTTTTAACACTCAGATTCACAGAGGGCTCCCCACTTTACCTCTTTCCCCACTAGTGCAATGACTTGCTGACTTCAAGTATTTCCTACCCTCAGGTTCACAGAGCAGCCATTATTCCAATAAAAAAGCCTTCAGTAGTACAGAAATACCACACTAACGCAGGTGCACAAGCCAAGGGAGCAGGCTAAACAAGCCACAGGGCTTTACTAGGTGGTGGCCAGAAATCCATCACAAATCACAAAAACATTAAGCTGACAAAGTTAGGTCTCTGCTGAGCCTAACTCACACTCCCCACTTACTCAATTATTACTACATAGACAGTCTTAGACTAGCTCATAATTCAACTGATTTTGACGGCTTGTTCTTTAGTTCTGCAAGTATCCACAGGATCTGTGGCAATGCCAAAAATCTTCTTCAACAGGAATTAATATTTCATTTTATTGAATACTCTACTTATTTAATGGAAATTATTACAGCTTTTTGCAGTGATTCATTAGGTCTCCAAGCTAAAGAACTTTACCAATCTTACACTAATAATATGAGGCACAGAACGAGACAGAGAAAAATCAGCAGAAAAATTACAAGAGTCAACACATCCTCATCTCCATTCCATGGAAAGCCGTGCTCTGTTCTTAACTACTTAATGCTAATATAAACACTGAGATCACGACTGTAGATCACTTGAACAGTAGCCTCCCCAGTAGGGTGCACTCCCTCAGGGTGTCTATGAGACAATTCACTGGGATGTGGGAATTATAAATAAAGTATCTTTAATAAAGCATTAAAAATAGTGTTTATTTCATCTTTGTCTCATGCTTTTTATACTCTTTCTACGTGTATGTTTTGTAATGTACATAGTATACCACTAGAGCAGTATGTGTATATAATTTATAAGTAAATATATATTGAGGCTGCATGCTTAATCTTTAATTTTAATGATAGGTATGCACAATCAAAAATGTCTGGAGACCACTGCACTAGAGCATGTCAGTAACAAGTCGGATAAATTCCGACAGTTTGAAGAAGTCAAAGAGAACAGTTACACCTGTGCTGTGTTCAGCTCTCTTTCTGAAAGAGACACTATAAAGGAGTCATTAGGAGTCTTCTGCCACAGCCAGCAGAAGAGGTTTTTCATGTAATTTCTAGCCCTGGCTCTTTATTTAATGAGGATAAAGGGACAGACCTGCCAATTTCCCACAGACTTTATCAGAATTACGGGCATTCAACATCCATAAGTTAGGTAACTTTCACTATTCTATAACCTCACCTACCGAAGTAGATGAGTATTTTACTGCAAGATCCTCCAAGACTCCCAGATAAGACATTTCTGATCTGACCTGGGGCACATCAGCTGCTTCAGTAGTGTCTACTACATCGACTACACAAGTAGGACACTGCATCTTCAGCCCTACATCTAGAAGTGTTATCATGTTCCAGTTACTGTCAAAATGCTCTACATAGATAAGTAATTCAGGACCTGAACTTTATTAAGATGTTTACATCTTTCAGAAGATCATGATCAAATTAGATGGTGGCTGTGGCCCATGTGCCACAACATTGTCTCCTTGTAAAGCTTCCTGTTATGCATTTATAAAAGGACAGCCTGCTGCTTAAGCACAACTAAACAAATACAGACTTTTCAAAAAGCTGTATGCTTTGCTAAATGGCTTTTAACTCGCCTCTGCACTGCAAAATTAGCAAAGGAACTGGAGAAAGAGAGTTTTCATACCAGAGAGAAGCTTTTTTATGGCAAAACCAACCATGACCGCAGTTTCTTTTCCAGGATACAGCTCTGGCACTGAGCAGAAGACTGTTAGGAACTGCAGTGCAGGCTGAAGGAACTGCAGATTATGTCCTGCACAGGGCAGCTCTCTCAGTATCTGAGAGTAAAACTCTTGGTACAGTTTAATACGAGGTTGCTCCAAAAACCCACTGGGCTCCTTCTGCCAGCCCCTCCTGACAGGATGGCTCAGATCTGCTTTGAGGAGAGTAGTGACAGATGGTATGAATGCTACAGGCAAAAGCTGGTTTGGTGTGTTACTCTGAAGACCATGTTCAACAGTTCTGACCATCTGCAGAACTACAGGCTCCAACAGAGCAGACAGCACATCTGCAGAATGTAGCTTCTTTTCTGGTAGCTGCTGAAGGTAGAGCGTGACAACGTGACATAGTGTGGTGAATGTCGTGAGCAGTAACTGCTCAGCTGCAGGATTCCAGTTTTTCCAGTCTTTGCTTTTGGCTGCACCGGTGTCTGGCTTGCAGCTTACCAGGAAAGATATGAACTTTTCCAAGTTGAGCCTCACACTTTGTCGTCTTTCAATTACCATCTGAAGAAAGTCTTCCAGAAAAGCTTGGAATTCCTGGAGATACTGTGCCCAAAGAGGAACAGTCAAAACATCAGAGAAGAATTTGCTCGCTGTAAACTGGGAGGTCATGACAGCCTCAAGAACATCACTGGCATGTAACACCTTAAAAACAGAGTTGGCATTCCTGCCAGCTTGCAGGCACCTCAGGAGGTGGAGGCAAGTACTTAAAAACTTCAGCAATAACAATTTGCTGCAAGAGACACTAGCCCTGGTATTGGCTAGCAGGGACAGCAGCACCAGAAAACACCGAGTACAGTCAGAGGGAAGAAAACTGTCTAGTTTCAGAAGAGAAAAAATGTCTAGCAAACCCAGGCAGCTTTCTAGCTGACTTTCTTTCAGGGTGACAGGGCAGCCACTTTTTGCTAACAGTACTATACATTGGGCAACTTTCTCCAAAGTTTTCCAAGACAAGCTGAGCTCATCCTTCAGCAGTTTGTTTTCTGATGGTACTTCCAACAGGTCAAGAGTTTTGCAAGGAGCCAGGATTTCTTCATGCCAAGGGATATTACTTGCAAACAGCTGCTGAAGTGGCAGATCTACCGGATCCCTAGTAGCAGTGGGCAGCACCGCAGAAAACTTAATAATAAGTCTGGTCAGAAAAGTACAGTGTAGGATCTTCATTTCTGGAAGAAAGGAGCTGTGCATCAAGCCAAGAGATATCTTTTCAGTGCTGATGGAAGACTCCTGGTCCATGGCAGCCTCTTGAGCTTTGGCCAGCATTAATGTCTCTAGAAGCACATTCGCAACATACTCTACATCTTCTAAGGAAATATACGGCAACAGGATAGTCAGGTTGGACACGACGAGGTGCCAGTGTGCTGTGGGGTAAGTAAGATCACTTATCACACTGATATCTCCATCCCACGGTTCAGATTCTCCTCTGCTCATGGTGGATCTCCCAGACTCCAGGATGAAAGCTGCAGCATGCTGCAAGGCCTGTAGGTCAGCTTTGGCCTGCATTAAGATCATCTTCATTTTCTGAAGTGTGAGAAGTTCTAAGCAATATTTACTAGGGGAGGCAAAACTATTTGCAATTTCCATAACTCTCTCCCAAGACTGTTCCCTCAAACCAGGGAGGAAAGCTGAAATGCTAAAATGCCCCTGTCTTGCAGTAGGTTCAGTAACAGCACCACCAATTTCGGCTGTTGGAGACACATATTTACTGCAGCTAACACCAAACAGAGTGTCTACCTCAACCCAAGTGTAAAAAAGGAGGAGAGTAGTGTCACTGGCCTTTCTTAGCCAAAGGTCTGACTTCTCTTCCTCTCTTCTAGGAGCCTGCAGCAGCTCCATCAGTGGCTGAATTATTCCCTTCTGTATCTTTGCCAGCAGATTCTGAGTGCGAAGCACCACAGGGGAAGGAGTGACATCATCTATGCTCCTCATGTTGAACAGAAAAGCATGCAGCACTGAGCACACTGCCATCAGCTTCAAGGCCATGTCAGTTGACCCTTCAACTGCAGGAATGATAAGGGTCTGGCATTTCTCCACAAAGAGACACAAAATGTCCAAAATCTGGTTGGGTGGAAGTTCAAGGAGGCACTCACGAAGCTTTACTGTCAGGCCAGCAGAGAAGATGGGTGGCCTCAGTTCATCAACAGCTGGGCGGCAAATGACTGTCAGCACCTCCTCAAAGAGCCGTGGGAACTGTCGCAGCTTGGAGTAAGTCTGAAACACGGTGTTGATGAGAATCTCCTGGGGCTTCTTCGTACGTGGCTCAGAGGCCTCAGCATCAATCCAAGCTGACGACACTAAGTCATCCAGGTCTGGGTCTACTATAAGGTGGTTTAATGATATCAAGAGTTTGAGACACCTGAACCAAGCGGGAATGGAAGCTTGGGAGTGTGTCAGCAACATCTGCGCCAGCTTGCGATAAAACCCAAACTGCACCTCCTTGTGCCGGATACGGTCACTGGCGACATTATAGATATCACTGCTGAGCACCAAGCTCAGAAGCTGCTCCAAAGCAAGCAGCTCTGTGCTCCAGTCCACAGGTGAGAGCATATCTTCCCTCCCTCCCTGCTGTAGGTCAGAGAGCCTGAGACAACCAAAAAGCCTGCTGAACATGTGGAAACACACAAGGTGGTTTTCTGCCTTACAGTACGAGTCCAGAAAGAGCTTATATAGGAGGGACACAGAACCAGCCACAACCGCTCCATGGAGAGCAGGTTCACAAAAGTCACTGCCCAGATTGGTCTGCACTGTGTTGACTGGTAGCAAAAGGCTTTTAAAAGCTCCTTTCTTCTTCTCCTGGACTTCCTGTTCTGGCAGCAGCTCCTCTTTGTAGGATGAGAAAAGCTCAGCCTGGAACAACCCAGCCTGCAGCAAAGTTTCTATTTGGTTTCGGATTTCCCTGCTCAGGTGCTGACGAACATGGTTATCATCTGCTTGTGTCCAACTCCTCACAGTCAGCAAGTGCCTCAGGAGCAGACATGGCTGGAGCAAGTGACCTGTCACTTGCCCAAACACACGATTTGGGTTGGTTTGCTGCCTCTGTATCAGGAGGTACTGAGCAAAGGTAAGCTGGAGGACGCTGAACAACTGACAGCCCACAGCATCGTCAGAAGACAGCTGCTGACATGCCAGCTTGCACAGCTTGCTGAGGAGATCAACCAAAAGCTCACACTTTGCTGTGTAAATGATGCACAGTGAAGGAGTAGAAAGGATGCCACTGGAGCAGTTCAGCACTGTGCCAATGTTCTGCTGTGTTTTTTGAGAACAAGCCTCCGATAACCTTTCATTTATGACCTGAAGTTGGGAAAAAAGAGACAAAAACAAAACCAAAAAACCAGTCAATTTTTCATACAAAGGTCATAATGAACCAACAACACCTTCCGTGAGCTCTGGCTGCAACAAAGAAGCACCAGGGAGTTGCCACAAGCTGCTCCTGTGCCTCTCACATCACAAGTTCCAAACCAGAAGCTCTGCTGTCCCTGCGTTTGTTTGCAGCACCAGATGAGGGAGGAAGCCCTCACTCAGTATGTCTGCTACTGGCAACAGCATAAGACTATCCATACTGGTTCTTATAGTTGATCCTGCAGAAATGGAGTAAGGATAAATTTCTGGCCTTCTTGAATGGTGCCGAAAATTATGGTCCACACAAACAACAACAAACCCACACACAATACAGGTCCCCCCTCTGATTCTTATTCAGTAAGAATGTCCATGACTAAATATCATCTTTATATTTTAAAAAGAGAATTTCCTGTCCTGATATCTGGAACGTAAAGGACTGTTCTCTTTTCCCTTTGAGGGATACAGAGTTCTAAAGAAATAATGTTTACTTAAACTTGCATTTCTCTTCCTTTTTTCAAACTTTGTGTTGATTTCCCTATTGTTTTCTCCTTTGATCCCCTTTTTATTTGCTCCCTTTTCTCACCTCCAGATAATTTTGTCTGTGAACCAATACAGTAGCAATTTACAAATCTGCGTCTATTTCAGTTAAAAAACTCACCTGCCTCCTTAGACCTTATTGTGGATGGTTCATCTCCTCAGTGAAACCCCACTGGACTGATCAATAAATTCCTCCACTGGACCCTCTAACATCTCTGTCCTTGGTCTTTAGGGAACCCTGTCCTGTACCTCTGATCTAATCTTCAACCAGAAACCAGGTTTTCATACCCAGACAATGTTTAAATTTGGCACACTTTCTGCATAACATCTCTGAAGCACAGATTTCATCCAACCATTTCTCTGTACTTCACAATTCAATTTCTGCAGGTAAAGACAATCTTCTCTTGCTTCATTTCAACCTGATCACAACTAAAAGGGTCATTTTCCAGTTATTTTCACTGCTTTTGCAGCACTAATTCTGCTATTTCTTTAACCAAAAAGCCAAAAAAGAAGTGTTTGGTTCAGTTCTAAACTGTAACTGAAGCCACCCCCATTCACTTTCAGCTGAGGCTAAAATATGATTAAGATGCATAATGATTCAGTGCCACCACCATTCAGAGTCATCATAAGAAGCTGCAGGGTCTGCTGAACAACACATCACAGTGCACAAATACTCAAGTCAAACACACAATGAGCCCTACAGTGAGAGAAAATCTGTCTCTCCCTAAACTCCCAAGCAAAATGGTATTACAAGCAGTAAGTAATACAGGAAAACAACATATGAAACTGAGCCTTTATTTATCTTTTTAAATACTTAAGCAGTTCACTCTGCTAGTCTAAAGAAGTTAAGACAGAGAGGAAGATTATCCTTAGGACGCTCTGCCATTCTTAGCCTTAGTGCTGCACTAATATAAAACCGTATTGTAGGACAGAAATAGAGGAACTTTTAGTAGAGGTCCTGCAAGCCATCAGATTAACTATTATATATTTGAAGTAACACCTGAAACTGTGAGGAAGAGTCATGCACTGTAGAAGATACACACTGTTACCCAGTATATTACCAAATATCCACAGTTTTAGTTACCTGTGCAATTGAAAAACTGAGACCAATTGTTTTCCCACTCTTTAGGAGATCCTGTAGTCTTCTACTATGGATAACATTGTCTAGGTATGTCCAGAGTTTCTCAACAACTTCATCGTCCAGTTCCAGTTTTTTGTTGTAATTTGAAACCAATGTATGGCTTACCCAATCGAGTAATACCTGTTAACGGAAGGGAAGTAACCTTTAATAACCCCCATACAAAAACAAAAGTAGTACCTTTCCACAGCTACAGTGTTTGTGTCTTGAGAACTGTGCTACTTCCAAGCAGAACAGGCTCTGAACGAGCAGAGAAGTCTACCCCTGTAGCTTTCAATTCCTGAGAGCTTTCATTCTAAACCTAATGTTGATCCTGTGCTCCCCTGCACCACTCCAAAATAACTTTCAGGAGTCAACATCCTACGGTCTTTTCATCAGGGCATAATTCTGACAAGTGATACCAGTTAGCAAGCGTAGTCTTTTCAATCAAAGCTTAGAGAATCAGACGGTTTTCACTTCCTGACAATTGCTATTCTGTTCACATCCTCCTCTTCATATGTCTGAATTCACCATCAAGAAATTCAGGCCTAGGAATTTAGATGTGTGCAAACTGGAAAAGGTTGAAACCTACTAATTTAAATTACTGATTTAAAAACAAAAGGATAGTATGTGGTTAGGTTTAATACTCTATGTAACTGAAATAACAAGAACCCAAAACGCAGGTCTCAGACAGTGCAAACCCTAGACCCCACAATACTATCAGGGCTGGAGGAGCAGGACAAGATATCTTTCACTTGAGGAAACACGGCACAGACCTTCGGTAAACAGAGTCAAAACAAAAGGCTTAAGGGGACAGGGTGGGTTCCATGAAGAGAACACCAAATTACCTTACAAGGTGAACCCCAAGAATCCACTGTGTGCTCTTTGCTCACGCACAAGTTCAGAGCACCAGAGACCACACTTCTAACGACAGTCAGTTCTCCCACTCTGAACTTCTTGTTCTTAACTATGACGAGAAGCATCTGACTTTGGAGTGTCCTGTACTAGATGTAATAACCAGTGGCAATGACAGTTCTGAAGACAACGATTTCTCATCTTTCCGGGAGACAGAACACACAGACCACTCTCTCTATGCGAAAGCCTCTTTCATCCTGCACTAATGCAGGTCTTTTTGCTGAGGCTACTTGAAAGATGATGTTATAAAACACATTTCATATAACCACAGAGAAATCAAGAGCTGCCACAATCACAAATCAGAGCTATATTTGCACTACTGTCTATGGTCAAAAGCTAAATCTGGGTTTTATGAATTGATTTGCTATCGGGGTTTTCTTCTTTCACTGTCTACCATTAAAAAGTACTCACTTGCTCCTTATTAGGCAGGAAGCACTGGTGAGAAATCCACGCGAAACGAGCCAGCTTGAGTTTGTCTTCCCAAGAAGTCTTGGCGCTTTTCAGCTTCAAGTAAATCCCGGAATAGATCGCGGCCATGGCGGGGGCACGTGGGACAGGCGGACAGACAGACACACCACTGGAAGAAACGCGGAGCCAGGAGAAGGCGGTAAGGCGGGCAGAGGCGGCCCCGCACCCCGGCACCCACCCACGCACCCACCCACGTGGCGCCGCTCGGGGCCCATCCGCCGCCACAACCACCAGCCCGGCCTCCGCCACGGCTCCCCCAGGCCCACTTCAGCCGTACCAGCCCCCCGGGGGCACTCGCCTTTCCCTCTCCTCGCAGGGCCCTCGCCGGCCGCTCCGCGCCCTCCCGGTCCGGCCGCTCCGTCCCGCCGCCCCCCGGTCCCGCCAAGCCGCGCCAGCCGAGCGCCGAGCGCGGGAGGCGGCGCTGGGGGAGCCCGCGCCCATTGGCGGCCCGAGGGCGCCT
>NW_020884923.1:112969-141899 GCF_003945725.1 Corapipo altera
GGGCGAGGGGCCCGGCAGGCTCCCGGCCCCGGTGTCCGCCCGCGGGGCCCACATGTCCGGCAGCTCCGCTCGGCCGGGGAAGGGCTGGGTGGTGGAGCTGAGCCCAAGGTGGTGTGAAGTGGGCTGGAGTAAAGCGCCCTGCCCAGGTCGCAGAGGAGATCGGACCGGTGAAGCCAGGCGTTCTTTGGCACCGTCTTTGAAGCGGGGGGAAAATAGTGGAATGGGCAAAGCTAAATTCATGGACGGCGAGCTACATCTACGTCTAAATGCAAATGGATTCTTCTAAAATCACAGCTATTCCTTCTCTGCCTCTTCACCAGTGCCACTGCTCAGGCAAAAGCTTTCTCCGTAGTTCCTGCTATCCTGTTTTCCTATTTTGCACCATTCCTATGCTGTGTCTCCAAATTAACTTGTCATGTTTACTTGCCCGTTTTTTCTGAATTGCAGCCACTGCATGTGCGACATCCCTTGGCTCTAAGTTTGTGGTTATCTTCATATTAGCTTATCCTTATCGTGTTTATTCTGAAAATTTTGTAAATCTCAGATTACCCTAATGTCACGAAGTTAGAAATTTGGAGTTAGTATTGTTGGTAGGCCCCAAATTTCACCTGTAGCAATAAAGGATAAAAGATTGTGCTTCTCTATCCACAATTGAGGCCTGAGACACAGTTCTCACTGAATAATATTAAAAAGCTGCTTCTGTTGTTTTATTTTTTATTGTTTGGGTTTTGATGGGGTTTTTTTGTGTTTGTTTTTTTTTTTTAAGATTGCTTGTCCTTGGCTCTCTAATGCTCACAGGTCTTTCCACAGTCTGTTGGAAGAAAGAAACTGCTGTCCCAGACTGACAACAGGAGTACAGAGTCTTTAAAAGCAGCATTTCCAATGCTATTTTTCAAGCTCTTTTTGTAGAGTCCATACTGGGATTTTTCCAAGGCCATGGAATCTGCCTAAACGTGTACCTGAAATGTAGCATAGGCAGGAAATTAATTTCCTTGGCCCGATGTTTAGTTCATTTCCAGCTTTTTTAGGAAGGAGGAACTTGTGATGTGTTTTGTATGATTAGCCTCTACTCTGCTTCGGTGGTTTTGGTTCCTCAAAAAAAATCACCTTAATATCCTTTTTTTCTGTGCTCCAATTTGCAGTATTGCAGAAGATGCTGCCTTGTAGCTGTGCAAAGTCACAATGTGATCTTTCCTCTCCTTCCTTGTGTATTTTGCTTATCAGTAAAAATAGTTAATATGATTAGTATTTGTTGTTCTCTCTGGCTGTTTGAGAGAAATGAGGCAGCTGAGACTTTCGAACAATTGTTTCAAGCTTTCTGCATTTCATGGACATGGAACTCTATACACTTTTCATATTTTGGAGATTATCTTCAGTGATGAGAGGAAGAGTCTTAAAATTGATGGGAAGTTAAAACAGCAGGCTTGTCCTTTTATGCCTATAAATTCTGTATCATTGACCTGTTGTGAATTGGCTCAGCTTGAACCCAGCTGAAGGCATTTTGGCAAGCCGTGCATATATTTACTTCATGATATATTCTGCTTTTGATGAAGGGCTTGATAAAGAATATTTGCAGGAATGTTGATTTTGCTCTTGCACTTTTCATTAATACTTTTTCTGCTTGGGTGACATTGTTCTTTGTAATGCTGAGGGTGTGGTATAAAGGCAAAGTGAATGAAGAAACTAGAGGTCATAGTGTGTCTGATGCCAACGGGTGTTTCTTGGTGAAGATGCATTTCTTGTAAAGTAGTTCCTGTGCTATCATCTGAGAATAGAGAAAGAGATCTCCATGAGATACTGCTGGTAACATGCACTACTGTGACTGCAGGGCAAGAAACTATACAGATTGTATAAATCAGCATCAAACACCACCTTGCTAGTCTTGACTGAGGAAACTGGGGCTTCCCTGTTTTTCCCAAAGCTGCAAAGAAGCTTGGATTTGAATCAGCTGCCAGCAGCTGCTCCTTTCCCAGGCTCTTCGCTGTTGCTGCTAAAATGTCTGATCCTGATGTTAGAATTTGAGACTACTGGGTAACCTACTGGTTTTTTGCCTACCATTTTCTCTGTTGTTCATCTGCTCATTCAGCAGCTTGAAAATGCTGATCATGGTGCTCTTCTTGTTTGTCACTGTCATTTCAAAGGGTCTTCCGGAGTTCTGCATCTTTCACCAGTTTTTGGTTTCTCCAGTCCATTATGAGTTTGGGGTATCACCTGTACATGTATACTGTACCGTAATGAATAAGGGTTTTCTTACCAAATCTAACCTAGCATAAATCGATCCTGTAACTGAAGCAAAAAAAGTATGGGCAAGGATATTTCTAAATGCTCCCTCTTTGCATTTGAATCACTGGCCTGAGGCTATTTGCACAGTTCTGACTGGCCAAAACTGCTTCAGAAACATGAAGTTGATTCTGCCCTGTGCCATTTTCCTTTGGATTATGAACTAAATACAACAGTCTAGATGCAAACTTTCCAAAACAGTTTCTAGACTTAAAATGAACGTTTAGGAGAGCATCTCAAATACAATTAAGTTGCTACCCAATTCTAAACTGAATGCCAGAGTGCATGTGGAGGCATTTACTTGCACCTGGGCAAGTCATTTGCACTTGAGTCGGTGCTGCTGGCTGAAATGCAGTATGGTAACATAATACATTGTGAACTTTAGTTGAGAGTGGGTTTAGATGGTCCATCCTTGTCTCCATCTTTCTTCATGGCCTTCATTAGATTTCTGTCTTTGTCACAGTTTTGTGCAGCAGAAAAGGTGTTATATTTGAGACAGTGTAAGTCTCAGATATAATTTCTTTAATTTCAGGGAAGATGAAAAGGAAATTTATTTTTAGAGTGGAAAAAGGTGTGGTTGAAACTCTATTTTATTGGGTCTATCTGGAAATGCTTTGAAAACTCCACACTTGTTGATGACTCCACCCTCAACAGTTACTTAACCTGTGAGAACAAATGGGGACCTTTTTAAGGTTTTCACCAAAGCATATGGGTTTGCAATTCCATCTGTCTGTTGAAAGTAACTTTTGCTGAAACCTTGCATCCCCATCCACTTGGAACTAACTTCACAGAAGGCTTATCGTTATAACAACTGGGATAAGCACTAAAGTGTGCATGGGTATTAGCAAAGCCTCATTTATGATCATGTTTTTAAAGCTGTCCTTTTGTTAGGAATATGGTTCTTACAAGGAGGGAAGGGCATCTTTGTCTATCTCTTCCAAAAGATTGTGTTTCATCAGATTTAGCTGCCTAAACCAGAAAGCATGTGCACTTGTGAAACACATGCAGGACATTGGTAGCGAGACTGTAAGGTGTTGAACTCTCTCAAGACAGGCTTTACCTAGTATTGTGACAGAAAAAAAATCCCTGTTGCTTAGTTCTGCTTTATTTGAAGCCTTTTAGGTTATCTGAACTTCTGTGTAAAATCGATGGCTATTGTGAAGGATTGGTGGCAGTCAGGGACTACTCAAATGGCAAGGGAGCTCTTGCATTCATCTTACTGAGGTTCCTTTATTACAAGCCAGGGGCTAAAAGCCAGCAGTGAACTCCTTTTGCTTTTGAGATACTAAAAGTGGTGTTTGTGAGGATGGCTTTCAGAATATATATATATAAGATAAACCTTCAAAGATTCTTTTTTCTTTTTAGCCTTTGTAGGAGGTAAGCCTAGATAGATGGAGCCAGGTGACAAAGGCAGAAGGTTCTGCTTTTGTTGTTATTTCCCTGGGTTTTTTCTGGGGACTTAACCTGAGCAAAGTGCGGAAAGTCTGGCTCTAACCTTTAGGTTCAGATGATAAGCTATTGCTTCCTGGACTACACAAATAGGTTTGGTATTTAAAGCACTATGTTTATGAAATTTCCTTCTTTGTATGTTAATTTCTTATTCCCCTCTGTCTTCTGGAGTTGTTTTCTTGATTGGTCAAGCAAAGGAACCAGAAAATGATTGAAGAATACTTAAACTGCTACTATAAAAACACGAGGAGGAAAAACATTCCCTTTTTATGAGCTATTTTTAACAAAAACAAATGCTTCAGCTCACCACTGCAGTTTTAGTCCAGAATCCTGTTTTTGATTCCTCAGTGAAATTAGCAGAATTAGGCAGCAAAATATCTTCAGGCATCTGATACAAAGTCTCTAGGTACGCCTTAGTACTGAGAGGCAAATGCCCGAAGGTTCTGTTTCATACTTCAGCAATGAAGTTGTTTGACTTCAGCAATGAAAATACTGAGCTGTTTGTTTTCTATCAGTATTAATACAGCTGTGGTGTAAGTTGATCTTAGCTTATGCTTTCACAGTAAGAGCCTCATCATCTCTTCCTTTTCTTTTGAGGTCATGAAACGCGTACGCACAGAACAGATTCAGATGGCAGTGTCCTGCTACCTCAAGCGCCGTCAGTATGTGGACTCAGAAGGTCCCCTAAAACAAGGGCTGAGGCTGTGTCAGACTGCTGAAGAGATGGCAGCTAATCTCACAGGTAATTCTGTCAAATCTTCCATGAGTACTTGGCAGAGTTGTATGTATATTGGCAACTGTGTGAATTTGTCTGCGCGTATGGACAGCTCTCCTTTTGAAATAAAGAAATTTCTCAGTGTGAAGTTGGCCTGAGTTATGAACTTTTGAATAATGAAAATGTGGATGAAAGTGTAACAGGGTGACATTCATAGTCAGTGAAAGAGCAGGCTGAAATACCAGGTTAGGGTAGTGGAAAATACACATGTTGTGTCCCAAAGAACATGAAGTCTAGTGAGTAGTGGTGCTTTGGGACAGAGGTGAGAAGAACCTAGATGAAGAATTAAGTAGAAGCAGGAAAATCTGTTGTACCTTTGTTATATCATGTGAAGTGGAAGAGATAAGGCTGTGTCTTTTTCTGGACTAGTCGGCTTTGTAGTGGTGAAAGCACTACTCTGTCACTTGGGGTAAAAAAATCTAAAACCTTCAGTGGAGAGACAGTTTATTTCCCTGCATGCCCTTTCTCCTCTTTCTTAAAGGCTTTTGAATCCTGCCACACTACCTGCTTTTCAAATTATGTCCGTGACAGTCTGTGTTGTAGTTATTATTTTTGTTATAAGAAATTCTGCTGCTTGAGCACGTACAAGTACCAGAAGGATGCAAGCAATGTGGAGGTTATAGAAATTAAATTTACTAGTAAAAGTAATAGAAAATCCTGGGATAACCTTTGAGTGAAAATGTTTTCTGTTAATGAAACTGCTTAGATTGTGACAGTATCCTAGGCTAAACAGAGTGGTGGAGACCTTAGTTACTTGTGGTACAACTTGTTTTGACAAAACATAAGTTCCTGTATAGCTCTCTTCTTGTGGCTATGTAAGATTGGATGCCAAAATAGCTTTTCCCACCTCTAGACTATTTTACCATAGTTAACAATCCAAAGATAAGTGACTTGTGGGTAAACGTTCAGGCTGACTCTCTCAGGGGCCTGAAGGAAATTTGGTAGTATTTCCTTATTTAGAAGTGACTTAGGTCTTACTAATACTTTTCATTTCCTCGCTTTTTTCAGTGTAACTATCAAAAGTTTGTTGCAACTCCATGAAAAAGTACTGGGGGAAATGGGGAAGGAATGAAACCTAAGTAAAATGCTGAATTGTTTTTTTAGTGGGAGATTTTATATGAGAAGTGGGTAGAAAGGTCAGTGTTGAAATGGGCTTAGAATGTGATACCAACCATACCAGGTGGCATCATGCAGAAAAAAAGTTTCCACAAAGAGTGTGAATGAGTGTGTGTTTGGGTTTTGTCTTTTTACTATCTTCCACCAAATGTTATTACTAGATTTCATATAAGTCGGTATCCTCTAGCCAGGGTGCGGGTTTTGTGGATGGTGATTCAGAATTTAGTCATCAGTTTTCAATAGAACTGAAAATGGTCTGCTCTCATGTATTCAGCTGCTTACTACTTCTTGTCAAACATGCTTGTAATTAGCTGTCAGCGAGCATGCTGCAGTTCCATGAATGACTGTTGAAAAAGCAAAACCCAGCTTCTTATTCTGACAACAGAGGCTGAAAATACTTTTTGCTGCAGTCATCTTAGTTTTGCAAACTGACTAAAAACTGAACAGACTGTAAAACCTGCATTGCTTTATTTTGGGGAGAGCGATCAACTATGTTTTTCTGAAAATGTTTTTGGTTTTTCCATAAGAAAACTCACCTTGCTTTTTGTGTTCAGGTCTTTTGTTTGACTTTTAAATTAACTAGCCTGTGTAAATGGGAGAGTTGCTTACTTCAGGCTTCAGTTCTGCGATTTCTCTTTCACAGTGTAAAGTGTCCTCAGTTTTTGAAGTAGCTTTGTTTTTCAATTTTACTTCCACATTTCTTCCACAGTCTCTTCAGTTCAGCCCTTCTTCAGTTCTTCATATGTTTGCTATATCTGTACAGCTGTTTTCACAGAATCACAGAGCAGCCCAGGTTGGAAGGGACCTCAGAAGGTCATCTGGCCCAAGCTTTTTTTGTGGGAGAGGTAGCCCAGAAGAGATTATCTAGGACCCTGCCCAATCTATCTGCAGCACAGAGCTTCCTTGTGACTATCCTGTATTTCTGTAGAAAAGTAGAATAATATTTGAGGACAGAATGAGTGACCAAGGAACAAGTTCCTCTAATATTGCCCATAGGACTGTCTGAAATAATATAAAATTATACATCATCACACTCACTCAAAAGACGAATCAGTTGCTGTTAAACTGCATTTACAGTAGCCACACATTTGTTAGCTGAAAGCAGATCTGGTAGCAGACACACAAAACCAGGAGGGTACTGTCCGTATCCCTGAGTTAGGAGTGAGTTCCTTTCAATCTGCTATCAGGTCACATAGCTGGCTCCACTTACTGGAAGTGAAGGAGCAGATGTTTCCAATAGATGTTCCTGTGACCACTGGAGAAGATGAAAAAGAAGCTATGGTAGGTTTATTAATGTATGAGAAGGATATAGCCAGTGTTTTATTTCTACCAGGAAGAAAATATGCTTGAAATTTTACTCTTGTTTTGGAATCGATTGAGCTCTTGATCCTTTTTGCAGTTCTGGTTGGTACAAAGTTTTGGGAAGGCAAAGACTTGGAATGTAACTTGTTACAGCTGTCTGGTATGTAGTGCTTCATTTACCATTTGCTGGATGGAAAGGAGCTCTAGCATTGTTACTGAAAGAATAGGGCATAATGATTGTCCAGTCAGACTGTTTCAGGATAGGTAGCCAAAGATGATATTTCGCTTTCTGAAGCATCAAGTACGCCTTCATTTTGGAATTAAGTTGCTTATGCAGAGAAAGTTGTGGCATGGAGGGAACACTTCATAAACCCAAGGCCAATGAATTGTGCTTTCGTGGAGTGAGCAAGGTGTAAAGTCATTCCCATTCCTGCTGAAATGAGACCACTAGAACTCTGTGAGGAGTTGACCCTTGTATATAATCTTGTGACACAGCATAAAAGACAGGCTGTCATATTTCTGTTTTTCTTTGCTTTTATAGTGAATAGTATGGGTGAAATTGAAAATTGACACTAAGCATTCTTGAGTTACTACATGTGCATGCTGTTTACTTTTTCATGCTGAATATTAATTATATTAAATTTTAAGTCCAAATAGCAGAGCTTTTTACTTTAGCTGTTAAGTACTACCAATATGTGAGGCTGGAGTTCTTACCAACTTTGAGTTTCAGAAGCAGACAGACTGTAGAAAGCTCAGTGTAGCTGTATCTTTCAGCAAGTTATATTTATTTATTTCCAAACTAATTTAAGATACAGTAGGGTATTGGTGCTGGAATCTGTTTGGAGTTTTTTCCCAAGAGGGAGTGATGAGTACAACCCAGCTCTCTGTTTCAAAAGCTGAACTGGACTTGCCCTGGAGAGTTGGTAAACACACCTCCTATATTTACATAAGCTGAAGGAAGATAGACCTGTGTCTTACCAGAGAGAGAGGGGGAAGAGAATAGCAGCAGGCTGCCCCTGTATACCATGTGCTGATCTCTTTCTAATTAGAAGCATTGAGATGAGCTGGAGGCTGGCCTATCTCTCTTTAGCATGTGAACATTTGATTATGTTGTTTATAGACTTCCAGAGATGTCAGAGCTGTGCCTGTGTGCATGAGCCAAATGCTGGAACAAAAAAAGACCCCAATCACTCAGAAGTAGAAAGTCAAAGAGAGAGGATGGAAAGTGGTGCAGGCCAGGGGAAACTGAAAGAAATTGAAGTGAAAGTAATAAAAATAGGTTGTGAAGCGAAAAATAGTTATGAATTGAAAAAAAATATGAAAGGAAAATAGTGAAACTGCTTACCCTCTTGTGCTCTAGAAGGGAGGAACTTGTGTTTCTAATCACTGGTATTTCCATATGCTTGGGGTATGTTCGTGCATGTCTGTAGACTTGCACAAAGTCCCCTGTTGGATTCCAGGCAGTTAGCAGAACAGCAAAGGTTTACTGCCAGAGAAGGAGAAGCCAATTCCACTTCTAAATAGTTCAGAACCACTTTTACCAGAGTCAATACTGGTTCTGAAAAACAGTTTAGCACCATCTCAGGAGACCATACCAGCTGGGTTTTTGGTCAGTAACCAGCTACCCTTTAACCTAAAATCCTCAAGGAGGAGGGCACGTTTTGATTAAAAACTACTAAGTGTTTGCTTAAAAATTCAGTGCATTTTTGCAACCATATCCATGAGACTTAGTAAATTATACTGATTATAATTTGTTGTAAACTATAATGACTGGGACAAGGAATTTGAGAATCTGAGGTAGTGTCACTGCAAACCTTCTGTTTAGGACAGTTGGTGGGACCCACTGATTAAGAAACTATGTTTTGGAGAAACATAGATTGTAGATTGCTTTCCTCATCTTTTTTGAGTGCAAAGTAGTAAAACCATTGAGTTGTAAAACTGTTAAAGGATCTGTGATGGTGTTAGTCTGAATTTTGTGGTAACTTAAGGTGTGTATCTCAGCACATGAGTTGCTGAGATTTTTGGGTGGTGGGGTTTACCTTTCATTATACTTTCTCATTCATGATCTGTCTAGGTTGTTAATGCCACATTTAGATGCTTTGGACAATGTCATACCTGGGTGGTTTCAAATACAAAATGTCATCTGAGTGGCTGCGTATCTTGAATTTTATGAGAAGCTTTGTTTCCAGGCACACATACAAAACTCCTTAAATCCCCATTTAATTTTTACTTATTTTATTTCACAGTCCAATCTGAGTCTGGTTGTGCCAACGTTGTGTCTGCAGCTCCCTGCCTGGCAGAGCCACAGCAATATGAAGTACAATTTGGACGATTGCGCAATTTTCTCACAGGTAAATATCAGGAAGCAAGGAAGAGGACAATAGCTGATTTTTTTTTTTTGTCATTTCAATGAGTAAAACACAATAGAATAAAATTCAAAATCATGTCTCTAATAATGTTCTGACTTCTAGTTTTGATATTTCAGTTACTACAAATAGAAATATTTGATTTTTTTCTTATTTTGGCTGTTGTCTGTGTGCTGAGTAGCCTTGAATTTTGTAGATGTCTGCTCTTTCTTGTTCAAGCATTTGACCTTTTAGATCTTCTAGACAGCAGCATACATACACAGGACAAGAAGGAAGATTAGTGTTTTATGTGAAAGGCAGGTAACTTAGAAATGAGTGTAGTTCTCTGCTGTCTCCTAGTTTAGAAGTTTTAATTTTATCCATAATTAGCTTATTTTTATGGTGGTCTGGATTTTTAAGGGAGAATTTGTTCCCTTAAATTTTTACTGACTTTGAGACTGGAGGGATATGACGAAGTAAAAAAATTCTCACTCTGTGGTGATGCCCAAAACAATAATTATTTTTATTTTTTATTATTATTCACTCTTTTTTTTTTTTAAAGGTTCTCTTGGGAATCTCCTTATTCTTCTACAAGTCTCCAATGTGGGAAGAAGAAAGTAGACAGAATTTTTAGAGAATAATACCAAGGAAAGTGAGGTTGTCACTCCTCCTGCCTTTGGGCACATCAACATTTGTCCAGTGTAGGGATTTGATCCCATTGTGCATAACATCAGGATTAATATTTCTGATAGTTGTTGAAGGGAAGAGAAGCACGCAGGCAGGAAGGCAGAGGCAGAAAATAATGAAGTCTTAGAGCCTTGCTGCCTGCAGCAGTTACACACCTTTGCACTTGAATATTTGAGGTAAATCCCTGTGGTTTAATAGGTTTTTTTGAGAAGTATGGTGGCTCTGTTCAGTCACTTAATTGCTTGAGGAAGTGCTAGGCATGGTTTTGGTGTTCAGGTTGGCTGTTTTCGTCTTTTTTGTTGTCCCTCTTGCTCTGTTTTGATATCTAACATGTATGAGCTACTTCTTTCTTCATGGGAGTAACTTGCCAGCCAGCCACAAGGCAGAGCAGGACACTTCCCATTTCTGTGATACCTGCGCCACCGAGGAGTGGGCAGGGGATTAGGGTCATTGAAGAACTAAACTAACTAGTCTCTAGTTCAACCAACCGCTCAAAGAAGGGCAGGATGAGAGTTTGATCAGGTTGCTCAGAGCCTTTTCCAGTCAGGTTTAGAATATCAGAAGAAGGTACATATTGCTCTGCACCTCTGGGACCCGGCGTCAGGGTTGAGCAGTTTGATGAGAATTTCCCTTGCAGCAGCTTGCCTAATGTCCTTCCACTGAGCACCTCCGAGGAGAGGCAGGCTCCTTTTCCTGTGTAGCGTCCCACTCTGTACTGAAGGCAGCAGTTGGATACCCCCTTGGTCTTCTCCAGGCTAGACAGACCCAGCTCCTGTAACATCTCTTCATATGTTCCTAGGGAATGTTTTCTTCATTCCTTTTTCTGCCAACTTCCCATCTTTTCCCTTTTGTCCTCACTGCAGAATGAGGTCCTTCCTCTTTTTGCATTTTTGGACTAGTGCACCTAGAGAGAAAAGACCACCTGCTGGCTGCTTAGAGGTTTTACTACATCCAGACCACTGTTTTCACTGGCTTTGTCCCAGTTTCAGTGGGGCAGGAAGGAGAATGATGTTTAAGTATACAAACATGCCAGACCTACTCTATATTTGCTCATAGAAATGAGAGAGAGAGGCACAGTATGGACCAGAGAAAGTCTGGAATAGTGCTCAGCACAGAGGAAAAATAACCTAATGGAAACGGGGGAGAAAGGGTATGCATGGTGAGTGGCAGGAGAGACGAAAAAGCTGAAAAGCAGCAATGCTTTTTCCATTTTAAGGGTCGGCAATGCCTATTTGTTTTCCAGTAATTTGGACCATTTGGTCCTCTGGTAGTAACTCATTGCGGCCCTGTATGTTGCCATGGTGTTCTGCAGCATGGCTCTGCTTCTTCACAGCTTCCTGTAGCTGGCAAACAGCCCCAAGAAGCTGGTGAAGGAAGGGTGGAGCTGTTGCACAGATCAGTCTCTGCAAGGTACAGCACAGCCTAATCGGGGGTTTGTTACGCTGTGTACTGGGAGTTACTGCTGGGATTTGCCTTGGCAGAGAGAGAGAAAGCGTGTACATGGGCAGACACAGAAATAAAACAAGAGCATAGCGTATTGCAGTACATTTTGGAAACTGTAGCTTCTTTTCCCCTGGGGACAAATTAGTTCCATCCAAAGTACCACATGCAAGTTTTATTGAAGCTAAGAGAAAAAAAGCCAACAAAGCTGAGGCCTAAACAAGCTAGGTAAATAATTTTGACTTAAACACTTAAATACTATTTTAAATGTAATGAATAAATTTTCTAGTTCCTTTATCGCAATAAACAGAGGGCATAGTTTTTCCTCTTAAATAAATGGGGGAAATTCAACTGTCATGTGTTTTATGAGATGGTATATTATTAGGTATCCCACACCTAAAAAGAGTTATGAAATCTCTGCATTTTGTTCTGACAAGGTACCTCACTGACTTGACAATCTCTATTGAGGTCTGTAATAGGTACTGTACCGCCTTTAGGTGACAGAAAAGGTTCACTTAGATGTTCCAACAAAAGTCTCCTTTTGCTTGCTCTCTGATGCCACTTTCAAGGCTTTCTCAGTAATCATCCTTGCTCTGTTTTATTCCCAGTAGAAAGAGGATTGAAAAATCATTCAAAGTTTGTTGCTGGTTTTTTATACAGATTCAGATTCTCAGCACAGCCATGAAGTGATGCCTCTTCTATATCCCCTCTTCGTCTACCTCCATCTGAACATGGTCCAGAATGGCCTAAAAAGCACAGTGGACAGTTTTTACAGCCGCTTCCATGGCATGTTCTTGCAGAATGCCAGCCAGAAGGATATCATTGAACAGTTGCAGACTACCATGACTATTCAAGATATCCTGTCCAACTTGAAGCTCCGGGCTTTTCTGGACAACAAGTATGTCATCCGCCTTCAAGAGGACAGCTACAACTACCTTCTTCGCTACCTCCAAAGTGACAACAACAATGCCCTGTGCAAAGTTCTGACCTTGCACATTCACCTGGATGTGCAGCCTGCCAAGAGGACTGACTACCAGCTCTATGCTGGTGGGAGCTCCTCGCGCAGTGAGAGCAACGGCCTGGAACCCAGCGATGTGCCAGCTTCCATTCTGCAGAATGAGGCAGCGCTGGATTTATTGCAGGACAGCATTAAACGTGTCAAGGACGGGCCCCCTTCCTTAACGACCATCTGCTTCTATGCCTTCTATAACACAGAGCAGTTGCTGAACACTGCAGAGATTTCACCAAACAGCAAGCTGCTTGCTGCTGGGTTCGATAATTCATGTGTGAAGCTGTGGAGCCTGCGTTCCAGGAAGTTAAAATCTGAGCCCCACCTTGTTGATGTGTCCCGCATCCGTCTGGCTTGTGACATCCTGGATGAGGAGGTCTGGATGCCCTTTTCTTTTTCCCCTTCTACCCCTTTTGCTGGGCTATTTTGGACGTGCGTTGTGAAGTATCTAGTAATGTCTTAGGGGACTATGAGGCTGTTCTACAACCTGTCTGCCTTGCTGATGCACAAATTTGATAACCTAGTCTTGTCCCTCTTCTTTCCTGGAGTGGTTGTAAATGCTGCACTGAGGTACAGTGAGTTTGTGCATGGGTCATAGTTTGCTAGTCCTGGGTGCTGATCTCCCTCCTCCAGCTGTCCTTGAACAGATGACAGTAGAGGAGCAGCTAAGTAAGGACAGGTGACTAGAGAAGGCTCCCTTTCCTTAGGAGCATGGAGCCTTCTTAGGGGTAGGAAGATGAGTCAAGGAGATATGGACAATAAAAACACAGCACTGAATGAAAACTAGAAGGAAAATAGCTCAGAACAACCAGGCAGAAGGGTGGAGACACAGAAAGAGGAAAATAAAGACAAAGTAAGGAAAGAGCCAAAAGTCTACTCCAATGCCTAAGTGCAAAACTGCATTTGAGGCATCACCTTAACCAGAGGTGAAGAGTTATCATGGAAAAATATGCAGAATGCCTCTGTTAAGGAATCCAAAGTATAGAAACTTGAGAGGCTTTCTACTCTGGAGTGCTGGAGACAAGGTCAGGGATGTGTATACCTTCACTTTCAAGGCCAGATAGCATCTTCTAGTGTACTTTTTTTTTTGCCTTCTAGTCACGCCCTTCCTCCCCTCTTGACACAGCTGCCTAAGTAGCATCTTATATCTGGTTAGAGATCAAAATTTGTGACTCTTCTGTTTTTTAATCACTCCCCTCTTGAAAAAAAGAAAAACCTCATTTGTTCTTGTGTTGAGCATTTAGCAGTAGAAACAGCTTTTTTTCCACTGTTTTTTCTTCTCCTAAAAATACTTAGTGTCAGGGTTCTGTTTATTTTGGAAGAGTGCAGAGAGCTTGGTGTATGCCTGTATGCAGAGATATGTGATTAGGGATTGCTTTGTTAGTCAGCTTGAGAACAAGAGGCAGGTACTGAGGTGAGACAGCACAGCAGCATGTTTGCTGCTTCCCAGGTTAACCCTTTCTGCAGAGTGAGCAGGTAAGTGGGTCAGACTAAACCAAGGTGGAACTATGGATTTGTTTTCATTATAACCTACAAGAGTTTGTAGGACATGTGGCTATTGTCTATCTTGGAAGCCAAATGTCAATAGCCTGCAACAGAGGAGAATTTGTCTGATAAATCAGTGGGTCACCTTCTTTGGCTCTGGACTACAGAAAAGTGAGATAATGCCAGGTTATCAGGAGTGTGTGTATTAGGTTTTTTTGGCACATAGGCACATACTTGGGTATTGTACCTGTATTATGAAAGAGCCATGGAAGCTTGAGTGCAAATGGCTTTTGTTGGCTATTTGATATTTCGTGTATCCTGCAGTTTTTGTGCACAGATCTAAAATCAAAAACTGTTCGAAGACCAGCACGGGTCAAAGTCATCATTGCCCTGAATAACTTCCACCACTAACAAAACAAATAGTGACCTGAGCAGGAGTTGAAAGTTAAGGAAGGATACCAGCCTGAACACACTGCTGGTTACCAAATGCAAATGAAACCCCTTTGACTACAAAGGAAATAAATTCCATTGTCTGGGAGCCCTAAATGAAAATACAGAGGCACCCATAGGATTGCAGGTGGGGACAGACCAGCACTTGCTTGGGTGCCATGGGAGTGGAAGCCACAGATACTAAGACCAAACCAGACCACCTCAGCTGGGCTGCAGTTATCAGTCATGCAGCTCAGTGTGAGCAGGGGCTGTGTTTCAGACTGTCACTGCAGTCTGATTAGCAGCAATTGAGAGGGATAAATCTGATGAAATCTTGAATGTGCTTTGACATTACTTCAGTGAGTTCTATAGAACAACTTGTGAGGATGTTAAAATTTGGTTTGGTTGACTTCTGTGCTGTGTAATTGGCTTTGGATATTGTATTTAAATAGTAATGCATGAAATAATTAGCCTTCATCTTGGTTTCTGATTTGCTGCAAACAAATAGGTCCTTCTGTTTATGAAATTATAAAGGTCTAAAATTATGGTAGTTTCAGTGGATCTTGTTCAGGGTGGCACTAAAGCTATACTATTGGGTTTAGTTTATTAACTCTTTTTCTATATGTGTGTACACACACACACACACACACACACACACACACACATATGTGAGGTCGAGACTTGGCAAAAGCGTTAAGAGAACAACATTTTTTCCTAGTCCGTGTAGAGCCTTTGTGTCACTAAGGTCAAAATCATCTTCTAGGCATAGTTTTAGTGAATTTTGCTCAGTGTGATGCTGCAGTGTACTTCACCAGTGTTGTCTTTCCTCTTGGAAACAGGTGAGGCTTACTATTTTGGGATACAATAATTCTGTTTTCTTTATAGTAGCATCTCACAAATGGCACTTTTTAGTCTCTTACTTAAGGTCCAGTATAAAAATGTAGTTTTGCAGCTGTCCAAATGGATTTATTGTCTGTCTCTGCAATTTTGCCATGCTCATTGCTGATACTACATAAATCAACAGCAGAAAATAATGCACGGCTCCGCAAGAGTGGCATCCTTTAAATCCTGTGAATATTTAAGACTTGACCCTTTTTAGCTCTGCTGTTAAGTGGCAGTGGTCCTTCAAGTGGTAATGAGCGGGGATGATGCTGACACCTTGTTCAATGGCAGATGGGAGGGAATTCTGGAAGGAGCAGTAAGAAATGTCTTGCAATGAGAGCCATCTTTCTCTGCTAGGAGATCTCTACTGTAGGCAGGTAAGAAATCTTCCCTTTTGACATCTTAAGAGCACTGCAGGATAAGAAAGATGATGACACCCAGGGAAACCTGTTCCTAGTTACTTAAAAAAAAAAAAAAGGGAGGGGTGTGAGATTTTGGTTTAGGTTTTTTTTGAGGATGTCACTGTTGCTTTTTGAGGCTTACTCATTCCTTTGAGGCTTATGCTGGGTGGAAAACCAAGATAATTTTTTGTCAGCTAGATAATGTTTGCTCCTTACATGCTTAAATGTATTAACTATAAATTTTTCTAGGTCCAAGTGACTGTCATGCAAAGTCCATTACTGATTTAAGCAATAGCTGAGGATTTGAGCAGTCTGTCCATAGGTATGTCATTTAGAAGGTGTCCTGTGTAACAAAACATGCCAACATTTTTGCTCTTTTCAGTTTCTTATTAATATAATTTTTTGGAGTCTTGCACTTGCTCAGGAACGTTTTCTGTTCAGTGTTTAAACAGTAAATTTTTTAGCTCACTTTAGTAGTGTGGGTAGGCTTTCCAGTTATATCCTTAAAATCTGTTTTGATAGTTCTTTTCAAAATAGGTAGTTCAACTCATAAAATGTAGCTGTTTGTGTGTGTGTGTGTAGGTTATTGATTAACATAGACTTATTTAATTTAATTTCTTGTCCATTCCAAGGAAACACAAATAGTTCATGCTAACCTGCAGCAGCAACCACTTCAGAAGGAGCTGATGGGATCTGGGTATGCCCAGTTGTATGTTATATCCAGGAAACACATTCAAGGTGTGAAATTGAAATCCTGAAAAAATATCATGAAGATGGATTCCCTGCCTCCCTGTTGATTTATAACACAGATTGCAATCTTTCTATAGCTGCTGCAAATGCACACTACAATGGTGGTAGTAGCTGTGGGATGCAAGCGTGATTGATCTGACAAAGAAATGTAGCTTGGTTTTGCAAGGAAGTAAATTAGTGGCTGCACTTACAGCTGCTTTTGTTAATAGGGTCAGCAGATTAACTTGGGTAGGGAGGAAACAGAAAAATGTAGTGACTCAGAAGCACTATAGGTGTACTGTCTTCAGTGAGCAGTGTGCAGTTGTTGTGCTAAGTGGGTGTCAAACAGAAGTCAAAGATAAGATTTGCTGCCTGTGACCATATAGGAATGTGGGTTTGAATGCTGCAGGAGGCGTTGTCAAATCAGCTGCTACTGTAATACAAGGAAAGAAGAGGAAGTGCAAGTAAGAGAAAGAGTATATGCTTGCAGACAGCCTGAGTATCCTTGTATTACTTCAAATGCATAAAATTAAGTACCTGGACTTGCAAAATTTACAGAAACTGTAGTGCAGTATAGGTAATGGGCTTCCACCGGTAACTCGTCAGGAATCTTATGGTCATAATTAAATAGGCTGATACCTCTGCAGCATTTTATACTTTCTCCTTTAATGTTCTCCTTTAATAGCCTGGAGATGCTGTAGAATCCAGCAAGCAATGCTCTATCTGAGGTAGAAAAAGCATTTTGAATATGAATGGGGCTTTGCATGCCAGAGCCTGCAGTTTATCTCTGCCTCACCTCCATAGCAGAGATGAAGTTGGCTTCAAGCCACCTCATAAAACTCCCATGGGCACTGACTGCTCTGAAGAGAATTAGTATTGCAAAATGCTGCTTGCTGCCTACCATGTAACATGCCATTGAGATGGAGAAAGACAAGGAGGTAGCTCAGTCAGAGTTTGTTCACTTTTGACGTGAAGTCTGAAGCCAAAACTGTCTGTGGGTCCTGAGGTCAGAAGGATGGGAGCCGGCGTGTCGGCTGAGAGAGCTGCTCACAACATGCTGACTTCTGCTGGTCAACTGCAGTCCAGCAACCCTGGGGAACTGAGTTTCCTCTTGGGGCAGGAAGTGCTCGTTCTGCAGGAAACAGGCCAGTTCACTCTGATAAACTTAAAGGGGCTGTTCACAAACAAAAGGGCATTGTGTTGAATTTGATGTGCAGAGATTGTCTGTGAATGAGTGTTACTGGTTCAGTACTGAGAAAAAGTGCCTGTCTGACAGCCCTGAGGAAAGGTGGTCTCAACGTGCTACACAGGTACACCCCAAGCCATGGTTATCTTGCACTGTCAGTGAGACCACAGCTTGTCAGGCAAGGACACTCTCTTGAGATCTGTTGAAACTTTTGTAGTCTGTAGCCTTTGAGTGTCAAGAGGTGCTACCTGAGTAGGCTTTCAGAGGCTCTTACCCATCATGTGGAGATTCTTTTAGCATAGCTCACTGAACAGTCTTTAAGCATGAAAGCCTTTACTTACCTGCCCTGGTACTTGAATTAGAGAATAACAGGATAAAAAGGTTTCCAGTGCCATCATTTTTGTGATTATTCATCTTTTCCTAACCCAAAATCAATACATTGACCTAAATAAACTGCACACATTTGCAATTCTTGAAGGGTGTTCTTGAATGGTGAGGATGTGAAAGTATCCTGATGGAGCTTGCACGGGGAAATAAATGTTACAGCCTTACTGGGTTTCTATTCACATGTGGGTTTAAGAAAGAATGTCCAACTTGTCAAATACGCTTTGTCTTGCCATATCCTGCCTTTTGTTTAAGACATCTATGATTATTTCCCTCTGCTGTGAGATTCACTTCCAATAATGACTGCACCAAAAGAGTAGATGCCAAGATCTGTTTCAACATCTTAGCCAAATGTTTAGTATAGCATAAATAGGGACTATGCATATGTTTTTAGCAAAAGGAAAAATGTCATTAAATATTTATTTTTTCCCTTTTTTGCATACAGTCCCAGGTAAGATGCCTTCTGGATTGAGCATGAGACCACCCAAAATGAAGATAATGCCATTATAGAAAGTCTTGTCTCACCATCTCTTCCAACTTTCCCTTAGATACAGCAAATGCACCAGAAATGTTTGTGTCTCAGAGCTGCACAAACTGTGTGTGCCATGTCTAAAATAACTCGTTCTGTATTAACACCCACCTGTTTTCCTGATGGTGATTCCTGTAGTTGTTGAACAGATAAACATGCTTTCCTTTCTTGTTCTTTTTTCTCCTCCATGACCAGGAGGAAGAGGATGACAGCACAGGCACAGAAATGAAGATCCTGAGAGGACATTGTGGACCTGTGTATAGCACAAGGTTCCTTTCAGACAGTTCAGGACTCTTATCTTGTTCTGAGGACATGTCCATCAGATACTGGGACCTTGGGAGTTTTACAAACACTGTGTTGTACCAAGGGCATGCCTATCCTGTCTGGGATTTGGATATTAGCCCCTGCAGCCTGTACTTTGCCAGTGGTTCCCACGATCGCACTGCGAGGCTCTGGTCGTTTGATCGGACGTACCCACTGCGAATATATGCAGGCCATTTGGCAGACGTAGACTGCGTCAAGTTCCACCCCAATTCCAACTACTTGGCGACGGGCTCCACGGACAAAACTGTGCGCTTGTGGAGCACTCAGCAGGGCAATTCAGTGCGTCTTTTCACCGGGCACCGCGGCCCTGTGCTGGCGCTTGCGTTCTCTCCCAACGGTAAGTATCTGGCATCAGCAGGCGAAGACCAGCGGCTAAAGCTGTGGGATTTGGCATCAGGAACTCTTTACAAAGAACTGAGGGGGCACACGGACAACATAACCAGCCTTACTTTTAGCCCTGACAGTAGTTTGATTGCTTCAGCGTCGATGGACAATTCAGTTCGGGTCTGGGACATTCGGAACACGTATTGCAATGCCCCTGCGGATGGGTCTTCCAGTGAACTGGTTGGTGTATATACCGGACAAATGAATAATGTACTGAGCGTACAGTTTATGGCCTGTAATCTTCTTCTAGTGACTGGAATTGCACAAGAAAATCAGGAACATTAATTTTTTATTTTTTTTTTTTTTTAGGGAAGTGGGTGGGTGTATTGAATGTCAGAGTCCATTGCAAGCTGAGATTACTGACTGTGAAACACTTTTCTTCCTTTGCCCCTTGAAAGGCATGTTCAGAGTAATGCAGATGCTTTAAGATGTCACAAAAAGGCCTGTGCTGTTGAACAGAATAAGGAAAAAAGGAGAAGTGATGAAAATACATATACGTTCTAATCTTGTACTTGTAGGAACAGGAAAAAGGGGAGTAAATCCAGTAGCTTGGGGAAACCAAAAGCTTGGTCCAGACAAGTGAAACTGCCAACCAGATAAGCTGCTGACCTGCACTTAAATATCCTGCATTGACTGATGGGCACACATTACCTACTGTTAACTGAGGCTCAAGTGTGTGGAGAACTACTGGCCCGGTGTTTTTTATTTTGTTTTGCTTTTGTTTTCCTGGTATTGCAGAGGACAGCATTTTTAAGACCCTTTATTAAAAGAACATTGTGTATATTCTACAGTGATAGTGGTCCTAAATACTGCAGCTCCTTATAGCACTTCTGGAATATTTTGGACTAAGTAAGTAGAAAATACGATTGTTCTTTTTTGTAAGGGGATGAAAATCTGACCTCAGTTGGGGCCCATCTCTGCATTGTCATTTGGGTTTGATTCCTGATACTAGCTGTGATATTTGTATTTATGTTCCATTAATTAGGAAATTTTCTGACTCTGGTTGCACTGTGTTTTGAGGATGGGAGGACAGTGGGGGCAGAGCGGTGGCTTTAAGGGTAATAAACAACTTGCCTTGTCTGGAGGGAGGGCACAACAGAAATAAAGTGGCTAAGTTTGGACTCCTATTGGAAACAGGGCATGTCAATCCACCACTGCACCTCACAGAAATATTTCCATAAATGGAAGTTGGCAGTCTAGGGAGAGGGGGATGAAGAGAGACACACAAAGTGACATGGGAAAAAATAGTATTACTAAATTATTGTGTGTACACAGAGGCAGCTCTGCCAGTGTTGGATTCTTCTCAAATGTTGCAATACCGGTTTCATGAACACTTTGTGAGAGAAATCATCAGCATTTACAACAAGGATCTGCGGAAAAAGCACGTTCTAGTTTGTCATTTGGAGAGATTAAATATTTCTGCTTTCTGGAAAGAGTTATTTTGTATTTTGTTTTCTATTAAAAGCATTTAGTTTAAAAAGAAAAATAAAAATGGTTTGGTCCCTTTCTGGGAAGTTCACTCCAACTTGCATGGGAAGAAGGCAGCAGCATGTTTCTACACTGCTTGAGCCAGAGCCCAGTTGGCACTTGGAGGCTGAATCTGGTGGTCTCACTCACTTGGTGCATGCTGTTTTGATGTCCCCCTACTGGCTTTCCACAGAGCTAATGTGACAGATCACAGAGTAGAGTGTTGTAGGTTGGCTGAAACGCACATGTACAGCTTTACAGGTTGGCTGAAATCCACGTGGAGGATCTAGGTACCCCCTGAGGTTGACACTGTGCACCAGTAGTGCTGCATGACTTTTACTTTGTGGTTTGATGTTTTAAAGTGCCTCTTTTGAGCCTGTCTCCTAGACAGGCTCTTAGTATTAAATGAGAATTTCCTTCAGCTTCCCTCAGATCTTCTGGATTTTCATGAGAAAATTCTCTTGAGAACACCTAAACAATCTAAGAGTTTGGACTACAACTCACAGTTGCCTTTTTATTTTATTGTGTACTTACACATTGGTAAACCAAAATATTTTATCAGAAAAGTGTTGACCTTTCTGAGATTAATAACAGCATGGGCTGTGGCACAGCTCTGGGAGTACTAGAAACCCCTCTGTACACTTGGAGATAAATGGCACTGCTAATCTCCTGACAGCTGCACATCAAAAGTGTCAAGCATCTTAACAATCCCAGACCAGGACCAGGAGTTTTGAGAAAAAAAAAAACGGTCATGGTTGTATTTCTGGTTCTTTGTGCTATGCACGTCTCCAGGGAGACCTTCGCCAATACTGCTCTCCAGACCAGACACGTGGTATTCTTCAACCTGCAGTAATCTTTCCAGTTGTTTTGAGTGGTTTTACTTTGTATCGCAAAGGTTTCATTGTGAAATTACTCTTGGCTGAATGCCCATATGAATACCTAGGAAGGATGTAGCTCACGAGTGCTCTCTGGAAGTAATTTTGCTGTTTGTTGCCATATGTCCCAAGCAGTGTTTAGATTTAGAGCAACTAGACTTTCAGTCCTGAAGTAGAGCAAACAGAAACCTGTAGTAGAACAAAAAGGAGGGGAGAAGGGGTGGAAAGAGACAGAAATGAGTGAGATGGGCAGAGAACAGTTTCCCTTTAACATCTTACTTTTACAGTAGAATTGGGCTTTTTATTACTTAGATTACTGTGAAGTATTTTACATACAGAAATGACAAGAGTAAAGATACTTGGGAAGAAAATCCTGTTATATGTACATAGGCTGAAAGATGTAAAAGTAATTTCTGAGGTGTTGGAAAAAAATCACTAATTATGAGCTTCAAGCCTGTAAATTGCTATGTACAGTGTGGAGAGTTTTTTGGTGCTCGTGAAACATAAATGTTTGAGGGAAGGAAGACAGGAAATAACCTAGACTATTAAGAAATGTTTGCAATTGATTGACAAGCTGAATTTTAAGGCAGAACTGGGAGAAAAGTATGAATGGGAGGAATACCATTAAGTCTAGCAAAATTTGGACTGTAGCCTCTATTAACTATCTAGTAAGCACAGTTGTGTGGAACACTTCCTTATTCTATTTTAAATGTATATCAAAAACCACAAAAGCATTTAAGCCGACATAGTTAAGCACTCAAATATAAGTAAGCATCGTAGCAGGGATCGTGCAGCTCGTGTGTCTGTGGATAATGCTTTCTCTGTCGCTAACTGGGTCCTCCTTCTCCTGTAAAGCTCTGTTCACTTCATGTGCCTCCTGGACAATGCCCAGTGCACCTGGCACTGCATGATATCAGCCACTGGCTATCGGTAGATGCTGAGAAAAAGAGGACAGTGGACAGCAGTCCTTCCTTGGTTTACACATTCCTGTGTTCTCACAGTTATGGTTTGTTGAGTTTTGGGATTTGTTATAGTAGACCACCAGAACTGCAGCCTGTGTGTCTTTAATAGCTGCTGATGGATTTAGTTTCATCTAAATTAGTCTCATCTCTTTTATTAATCAACTATATACTTGTACCTTCCACAGTTTGGTGCAGCAAGAAGTTCTGCACCTTGTTTTTATGAGGGGGAAAAATATTTCCTTGTTCTTGACATTCGTTATGTTCTGTTCTGTTCCCTAACCTCTTGAATTGATAAAGACAACGAAGAGTAAAACACCCTTTCAAAAGGTGTCAGGTACTCCAGGCCACAGTAAATACAGACAAAGCTGAGGTAAAAGTCTATTTTTAGTCACTGAATACTGATGAAAGGAAAGGGTATTTGCTCTAATAAATTGCTACACCCATTCACAGGTCTATACTGAAGTTTCCCCTTCTCACTTTCAACACTGGCATCTCCTGTGCAGTATGGTGCCATACTGCTCAATCAAATGTCTTAATTTCCCAAATGGTAAAGTTCATCCTATTCCTCCCCATTCTGGTTCCATTGTGAAAAGACTATCTCTTACAAGACTGTCTCTTAAAAGCATCTTTTAAGTCTAAAAACATTTTAAAGAAATGGTATTACCATTAACAGATCCTTCAGGTTTGCCAAGAAAAATAAAAAGGATTTTGGGCCATTTTGTTAACCTTGTTTCAACACTTGCTGACTTTTGTTAGACCTGTGGGCTCAGTGGGTTCTTCAAGAAACTCCTGAAATGGCCTTTCTTCTGAGTGGTGTCTAGTTGCTTGTGATGAGCCAGGCTCTAAAACTGTACCGTTACAAGATGCCAACGTGACAGTTAGATTAACTGCCTGGATGTCCCTTGCCAAAGACTATCCTGTCATGCTGCACATTAGCTATGGGGGGTTTTTTTAAGGTACTGAATAGGAGCCAAACCTGACTTAAGTAACTCAACAATGCTCTCCATGCTTAAGGTATTTCAAGTACAAAATATTGATAAAATTTGTCTTTGGACTAGTAATCTTTTTTAACAATTTCAAGCATATCTGACTTTCTGTTTCATGGACACTGCTATACAACTGCACCAGTCAGCATGTGTACAGAGGTGTTATGTTATATACAGGGATATCTTGAACACCCTGCCTCTACCTTGGAAGATGGCAGATTAGACTCCACTTTTACACTTGGGTAAGTGGGCTGCCTAGACAGCAGTGAGTGAGCGCTGTGGGTCTGTTTGGAGGTACAGCAATACTCCTGCTGAAGCATCCAAAGGCTGGGTTGCATATGAGTCTCAGGAGGTTTCTGAAAGTGATGGATAGAGGAGAAGCAGGTGGACAGTAAGTGGAGCGAGGCTGCTACATAACTAACTACTCCTGCCACAAAGAGTTTCTTGTTCTCTGGACAGCAGTGATAGTACCTGTCCTCTGATGTCTGCCTTAGACCAGCTCCAGTCCTGGCTCTGCAACAGCTACTGAAGCTTTGCAGTTCATGGAGAGGGACAGGGCAAATAAGGGCAGAAACTCCTGCATGCTCATTGCAGTGATAAACTGAGGTCATGCTGTAAGACAACCCCAGACGACAAACAAGTGCCAACTGCATGTGGAGAATGGCCATTTGTCTGGCATCCAGAAAAGCATAGCAAAACTTGTGTACTGACAACTTGCCCTTTAGAACTAGCACAGATCCTTCCGGAGCTGCATGTACTTCAACACTAGGAATCGGCCAAGCCTTAAACATTTGCTCCTTAGGACTGGAGTTGTGAGTGCACATGTGACTTTGTAGTATTTTAGGTTAATACATCACAACTTCAGCACAGATTTTGTTCTTTTTTTTTTTCTTTCCTTTTTTTTTTTTTTTTTTTTGGAGATATGTGCAGAACTGCTGTTACTTTTTGCCATTTTTGCTTAAGGCAATAGCAGAGTAATCTGCATGTGAGAGACTGGAAAAGAATAGCCAGAATTGTATGCACTCTCTTCCCTCCTGGCAACTCCACTGGTGCAAATATTTCATTACCACTTAGGATGACTGTATAACCATATGTGAGTTTGGCGGTGGTTGTGTTTTTATACGTTATTTTTTCCCCAGAAGCAAAGCCTAAACCAAAGTGGAGCGTCAAGTTCTGCTGCATCTAAATTTTCCGGCACCTTTGCCAGTCAGATCTCCTTGTCCTGATGAAGGTAGGGGGTGCGTGGCTTTCTCTGTTCTTTTTAAAATTATTTATCCATAATTCTTACTTCTCCAAAGTCTCTTCAAAAGAAAACATCCTGTGTTCTCAAAAGCCCTCATCCTGCAGCCAGCACAGGAAATACACAAGCGCTGAGAACCTGCCTTCCTGAAGCACTGTTTGTGGAATAGATTGTTTTATTGCATCAAGAGGTTACTTCACAGATCTCAGTGACATCTACGTGCAGAGATGCCAGAGCCCCACCCTGCATACCTCACTGCTCAGGTGCACCTGGCAGTGGGAACTGTATGCTTCAGTCAGGTTTAATTTCACAATGTTTCATTTTCCTCCAAATAGCACTGTGGAAGAATGTGTATTGTGGGATTTCAATACTCTGTGTTGCTTTTGTACTGCTTGCTTTGCCCCACACAAGGACTTTTGTCCTGCAGTGCCTGGCTTTTTTCTCCCTGAAGATGAAGACAGGCTACAAAACTATTTCAATATCACACAATAACTAAATAGAAATTTAGCATTTGCTCTTTAATTTACAGTATGTAACAGGATCAGCTTTTATGTACCCAGTCAGATAACATGGGGACAGCACAGCTTGGCCAGGACAACCTGCAGCACCTGAAGCTTCACATGAAGACATAAAGTCACATCTCTGCAAACTTGCCTGAGTGTGCCACTCTTGCCATGCTTTCTCCTGTATTCACTGGGTTTCCCCTCGGCACCTTCCAGGATCCTGCTGGAGCAGGGGTCCAGCACTGTGGCAGGTTTGGCAAGACCCTGGCCCTCAGTACTGCACCCAGGCTGGAGGTTTGTTCTCTGTCCTCTATCTCAGACCCTAATTAATCCCCAGACCCTGGACACAGGGGGTGGCCAGCCAGGGGCTGGTGTGGGGAACGCAGTGCTGACTCCTGGGGCGCACTATGGCACAGACTGCAGTGGCATGAAGCTCCTCAGGCCACAACAGCCTAAACTAACCACCACTCTTATTAAAAAGTGCTATTTAATTGAGTGTTTCTCCCCTCTCATAGGCTATCTTGTGTCATCATCATGACTAGGATTCACGAGTGAAGATTTGGGATATCTTGTGTAGTGTTGCTCCAAAACTACATTAGTAGTTTGCGTATTAGTGTTTTCCAAAACCAGGTTGTTTAGTCTGGAGAAGAGGAAGCCCAGGGGTGACCTTATCACTCTCTATAAGTACCTGAAAGGAGGTTGTAGCCAGGTAGGGATCGGTCTCTTCTCTCAGGTAACCAGTGACAGGATGAGAGAATGTAGTCTAAAGCTGCAGGGAAGGTTTACAATGGATATTAGGAAGAATTTCTTCACAGAGGGGCTGATTAGACATTGGAACGGGCTGCCCAAGGAGATGGAGGAGTCACCGTCCCTGGAGGTATTTAAGGAAAGACCGTATGTGGCACTGAGTGCCATGGTCTAGTTGACGTGGTAGTGTTCGGTCAAAGGTTGGACTCGATGATCCCAGAGGTTTTTTCCAACCTTTATGATTCTGTGACTCTGTGAAAACGCTCCCGTTTTTTCAGGAAAGGCGGGACCGGCCGGTACGATCCCGCCGAAGGGCGCTGCCCCGGTTCTCTCCTGGCCCGTGGGAGGTGGCCGCGCGCTGCGCTGTATTTTCCAACGGGACGCAATTACCCAAAAAACGACCCTAACACTGGGCACGAGGCGAGTGCGGGCCAACTTCCACACACACACTCGGCCTCTCACAGGGCGGGCGGGCGGGTGGCCCGCCCCGTCCCGCTCCTTGCCCGAGGGATCGATTGGTCGCGCCTCTGTTTCGAGGGCAGCCCGGGAGGAGGCGAGCGCCGCAAAGCGCACCCCGCCCCGGGTGCTCTGCGCGGGGAAGCGGCGCGAAAACCCGCCCCTGGCTCGGCCCGGTGCGGGGCCGGGCCCTGCCCCTGCCCCCTGGCGGCGCCCCGGCCCCGGCGCTCCGCAATCCCAGAGGTTGTGGCTCCGTGAGGCACCTCAAGCGCTGGGAAAAGGTCACGGGATTTCCATTGCAGAGACGGCTGAGAGGGGACCTCATCGATGTGTATAAATATCTAAAGGGAGGGTGCCAGGAGGATGGAGCCAGGTTCTTCTCGGTGGTGCCAAGCAATAGGACAAGAGGCAGCGGGCAGCAACTGATGCACAGGAAGTTCCCCCTGGATATGAGGAAGAACTTCTTTACTGTTCAGGTGACCATGCACTGGAACAGGTTCTCCAGAGAGGTTGTGGAGTCTCCTTCTCTTGGAGATATTCAAGAACCATCTGGATGCAATCCTGTGCCATGTGCTCTAGGATGACCCTACAGGGAGGTTGGACCAGATAGCCCACTGTGGTCCCTTCCAACCTGACCGATTCTGTGATTAAGTATATGGTATATATATCATATCCTCCTGTGGTGCCCAGGGGTGGCATTGGAGAGGGCAGGGAGGCTTCCTGTGGGAAAGGAGGAAACCCAGGCACCAGGGTGAGGTTGCTGTGCTGCTGCGCTCACACCGAAGGTCTCCAAACATTCCTGCATCACCTGAGGGCTTTGAGGAAGGTTTATGCTAATTCACTCAAATATCAAGGGAAAGGGCTCTAGCGGTTTTCCCAGGATGAGCCTCCATCCCTCAGCATGCTCACTGGGTGTGCTAACCCCTCAATTTCCCTAAATGCTGGGAATTTGGCTATATGATTTGGAGTAGCAAAAGGCTGTTCAGGTTTTCTTGTGATCTTTTAATACAAGTTTATTCATTTGCAGTCTTTAAAGCACGGTTCTTCAAACCATTCTGGCAAACTAAATCTCATGAACTGATTTTAACTAATTCAAAGAGAAGCTTGACCCAAAAATTTAAAATTGAAGTGTAGGTATCCCTATACTGAGCACTCCAGTGGGGAAAACAGGTCAGTGGGGTCAGTTCCATGCTCTGGCTCCCAGTACTGTGTGGCCTCAGAAAAGCTATGGCTCCATTTCCTTTTCTTAAATCAGGGTTAGGGGCAGCAGATTGTTTGGAAAATGGCTCATACCCCAAGAAGTAATATGTGAAGAAAACAGTAACAATGAAAAGCTGTTCGTATGGATCAAAGAATCATAGATTGTTAAGGGTTGGAAGGGACCTTAAAGATCATCTCTTTCCAAACCCCCCCCTGCCATGGGCAGGGACACCTTCTACTATATCAGGTTGCTCAGTGCTCCATCCAAACTAGCCTTAAACACTTCCAGGGACGGGATAGGCAGAACTTCTCTGGGCAACCTGTTGCAGTATCTCGCCCCTCTCACAGTAAAGAATTTCTTACTAATATCTAATCTAAATTTCCTCTCTTTCAGTTTTTACCCATCACTCATTGTAATCCCGTAGGCTCTAGCCCGAACATGGGCACAGATGCCGCAGCCACCAGCCTGAGCACGGGGTCGGGCATCTGGTGTCCCTGAAAGACAGCTCTCCAGTGCCTGGAGGTTTTCCCTTGTTCAGACCACGACCAAAACCATGGACAGGCAGGATGCGCTGTGGACACGGGTGGCTAGTCTGCGATGGTCCCCCCTGGCGTGACCCTAGCGGATCTGAGACGGAGGAACCGGGGAAGGGGCGGAGTCCCTCCTTCTTAATCCCGGCTGCCTCAGCCCCCGGTCCCCCCCGACGCGGGAGTCTGCCGACGCTGGGCAGGCCAGGCTCACAGAATCACAGACTTGTTAGCGTTAAATGGGACCGCTGGAGATCATCTTAGTCCAAGCCCCCTGCAGGGTTACCCAGAGCAGGTGACACAGAAAGGCGTCCAGGTGGGCTCCCTCTCCCTCCAGACAAGGCGACTCCACGACCTCCCTGGGCAGCCTGTTCCAGTGCTCCGCCACCCTCAATGTAAAGTTCTTCCTTATGTTAAGGTGGAACTTCTTGTGTTTTAGTTTATGGCCACTGCTCCTCGCCCTGTCGCTGGGCACCACCGAAAAGAGCCTGGCACCATCCTCTTGGCACCCGCCTTTGAGATATTTATATGCATCAATGAGATCCCCTCTCAGTCTCCTCGGGCGCCATTTCAGCAGGCCCCATTCCCTTCCCCGGGCCGGGCGGCGGCAGAGGGCGCTGGCCGGGGAGGCCGGGAGGAGGCCGGCAGCCGCAGCCTTATCAGCGTGCCGCAGGCCGGGCCGGGCCCGGGCGGCCGCGGGTGCCCGGCCGCCGGCCCATGGGCGGCGGCGGCGGCTCGCAGGCGCCTCCTCCTCCTCCTCCCGCCGCAGACCCGGGCTGCGGGGACCGGCGGCAGCAGCAGCTCCGGTGTCGCGCCGGCCGCATGGCGGG